>NC_057806.1:520065961-520101923 GCF_018294505.1 Triticum aestivum | reverse complement strand
TGGACTGGCGGTGGGGAGTGTTTTTGGGGCGGGAAGGGCGGCGCACCGCCGGCCGCCGGCGGCGGGGGGCTGCTGTTTGCCCGGCTCAGTGGGGTGGAGGTTGAAGATGAACCGCAGGCCCTTGATTTCGTATCCAACGGCTACAAAATCGAATGACCAGAGATGAAAAAGTCAGTCCACCGACGTGTAGCCTCACCTTGCTAGTGCGTTCAGTTTCGACAGCAAAATTCAATTTCGACAGGAAAATTCAGTTTCGACAGTTAAGTTCAATTTTGACACTTAAGTTCAGTTTCGACAGTTAAATTCAGTTTCGACAGTTAAGTTCAGAGATGAGCGGCTGATGTATTTTACATCTAGCACTTTGTGTTTATGTATTTTACGTCATGTATTGGAGATGCTATTAGAATTCCACTCAGGTTAACGTTGTTCGTTGTCTCTCTTGTCCTGCTTCAGCCTCGGCGTCGTACAACTCACCGGAGCTGCTCCAACGACGAAACCCTCCATCACAGCGGAGAAGTACCTCGGGCTCCATCTCCAGACGCCTAAGATCTTCTTCCCCTCCTCCGACAGCCAAGTCAGCCGGAGGATCCTCACCGGCCAACCCAATAACGCTAAGATCGACATGGCTTCGCCAAAGAGGTTGTACACTTGTTGCATCTCTTTTTTACTCTACATGTTATATATATTGTCCACTGAGCACTCGTAGTAACGGGAAATACGATTATTTTATCCTAATATATGGCAAGCAGTGAGGTACTAAGCAACTTAGCTATCCGTGATGGACTCTCTTGAACGCCATCATTATTTATCTCTGCGCATTTGAGCTGTGCATTTGTCGATGGGCCTCGGAGTTGAGCTAGTATGGCAGTGGCCTGGGTCCAAAGTAATAGAAGTAGCACAAAAACTTTTTTTAGTGTAGGATTTCCCTTGCTCAAGCCTGCCTACTAGAATCGCCAGTGCTTGAAAGGAAAAGTGAATGAAAAACATCGGAATTGGAAAGTTTCCTATGGTACTACTTTTCATGAATTTGGTGCAAAGGAATGGAACAAAGCAACACTGTAGGATTTGTTCCTTTAGTGTCTCCTTGAAAGAAAAACCGTAGGAATTCTAATTTCCACTTCTCCTCCTTTTCATATTCCTATTCATCAAGCACAAGACTAAGAGATAGTATCATAATAGCATTATAACCGTACATTTTCTTGTGGTTTGACTTAATCTCACCATGTTTTTTGGATCCTGTGATCTTCCAATTGTTGTGACTCAAACACCCAGATTGGCAGAAATCCTGTGTTTTTAAATTCTCTGTTTTGCATGTGCATTCCTATCCTATTCCTATCTATTTCCTATCCCTGCATTGTTAGAATCCTCAAATGCAAACAAGCCATTACTCAACTATTTCTATTACAGTTATGCGTCAAACAAAACCTTGTGTGGTTTGTCCTGCTCCTGCGACGCTATGTTCCACCCCAGCTCAGCTGCTCCAACAATGAAAGGGTTCACCACAACAGGGATCCGCTCTCTAGATTGTCTTTCGCTGCCTCAGATCTTCTTCCCTGCCGCCGGCAGCCACGACAACTGCATTACCATAATCAACTGAGCAGATGACCTTGAGAACTACATGGCTCCGCAAGAGAGGTCGCACTCTTCCATGTCTGCTTACGTTATGCGTCGCTTAATATGATGACATGCTACATTATCATCATGTTCACCTATTAGACTCCGAGTCAGGTCCAAACTAATGCTGAAACTTGAGTTTTTAAATGGTTGTTGGGTACATAATGGGGCAGCAATCAATACTATCTTTCTACTATCTGGTTAATCTCCGGTGTCTACTATGAGTTTCATGTTGGGTGCAAACAAACATTAAAGGAGCCATTATTTGTATTTTTTAACTAAAGCTATTATCTGCCTGCTATCATTGGTTTTGGATCTATCCACATTTGCTACCATCACTCTGGATTAGTGCATGCACTCCTTACATAATCTCACTATGTTTTATTCCTATGCATGCCAGTTATTGTACACAATGGAACTGATCATGTAGAGAAAAAGAGACAAGCCTTGCGTGGCAATAAAATTTCATGCAGATGTCGTTCCATGGTGGGTGCAAAGGCAGCCCCCCCTCCACGCATTTCGGATCATAATCAAGAGGAAGATAATTGTTATGAGGGGGATTCAGAAGGAGAAGACCACTCCTATTTACCCCATGAGGTCTTCTCTCTAACATGACATGTTGATGTTGGTAATATCATGCATATGGTGCCTTGCATTGCTTACTGTATACATTAAAGATGTCATCTGCTTAGATTAGACATGCTTTGTGTCAATGCCATCTGTTTAGTTTCTTTATCGTATATGTGAATCATGCAATGCCATCTTGTCTAGCTAGGCATCATATATGTGAATTTTGCAATGCAACCCTAGTTAGCCAGTCATCTTATATGTGAATTATATCATGCCATAATTTTTTTATTACGTGTTAAATTTGTCAACAATTTTAGTACATTCAATTACTCTTCCTGTGCATCAGCCATTTGGCACGGTCATGGAAATATCTGGAGTGGAAACAAGGTCTTCAGAGCAGACAATGCTATCTGACGAAGCGCATGTCTTGCTGGTTACCGATAGCTCCTCAGAGGAGGATTCAGAGACAGATGACCAGTCATATTTCCCCCCCGAGGTGCATGCCCTAACTTGGCAGGGTTATGTTGCTCATATCGTGTGTATGGTATCTTGCATTGCTATGTCATTTGCTTAGTTTAGACATGCTTTGTGTGAATGCCACCTGTTTAGTGTCTAATTACCATATATGTGAATAATGCAATGCCATCTTGTTGCAAGACATTATATATGTGAATTATGCAATGTTATCTTGTTGCAAGGCATTATGTATGTGAATTATGCAATGTCGTGCTGTTTAGGCAAGGATCATATATGTGAATTATATCATGCCATCCTTTTTTTGTATTTCTCATTGCTTTTGTCAACAATGTTTGTATATTCAACTGCTCTTCCTGTGCATCAGCCATTTGAATTGGCGATGGAGAAATCTGGAGTGGAAACAAGGTCTTCAGAGCAGACAATGCTACCTACTGAAGCAGATATCTTGCTGGTTATAGATAGCTCTTCAGAGGAGGATTCAGAGGCAGATGACCAGTCCTATTATCCCCCTGAGGTGTATGCTCAAACTTGGCAGGGTTATATTACTCATATAATGCATATGTTGTATTGCAATGCTTAGTTTTTACATCATATACACAATATTGAATGCCATCTCCTTAGTTGACACATCATATATGTGATTGCCCTTTGCTCACTTCCTTAGTATATAAATCACATATTTGAATTATGTCATGCCATGATGTTTACATAGACATCATGTATCTGAATTATGGCATGCCAACCCATTTTCTAAAGACATAATATAGTTATATCATCTCATCCTGTTTACATAGTCATCATATTTAAATTATGTCATTCTATCCGTGAATTATATCATGCCATCATGTTTCCATCGACGGCATGTTTGTGATTTATGGCATGCCAACCACTTTAGTACACACATCGTATAGTTATATCATGTCATCCTGTTTACATAGTCATCATATTTTGAAGTATGTCATTCTATCCTGTTTAGTTAGCCATCATATATGTGAAATTGTATCATGCTATCCTCTTTAATTAGCCATCATATATGTGAAATTATGTCCTGCTATTCTGTTTGCTTAGACAACATAAATGTGAATTATTTCATGCCTTGTTTTCTTCCCTACTATCCATTGCACCTGTCTATCTTACAATGTTTGTACATTCAATTAGTTTTCTTGTTTATCAGCCATTTCAATTGGAGGGAGTGATGGCAGTATCTGTGTGAGTAAAAACACGGTCTTCAGAAAATATCGTGCTACCTGTCGATGCAGATAGAACCAGGGTTGTACTTGCCCAAGAACCAGCCCCACCACACATAACCCACACTGATGCAGATTGTACCCCTACCCAGTTGGACAGAGAACCAGCTACACCCCTTCTAACCCCAACCCCAGCAGATAGACACCCAGTTCCCGTTGACACAGCACCGTCTCCACCACAGAGCAACCAAACACGAGCAGTTAGTAAGGCAACTGCAGTGCCCAAATCACGAGGGCCACCACTCCGAACCCGAAGTCAATGCTTAAAGCAGAAGAAGAATTGTTCTCAGGTCAGGTTCCGTAGCTATGGTTCATACTACTTTGCTCTTGCATCACTGTATTTACTGATACCAACTAATTTCAAATTTGAAGGATGCAATTGAAACTCCAATGGCGCAACAGGTATGTTTTAAATCTGTTTCTTCAACATGTTTGGCTGTTTGTTGTTGTAACTTGCTCTATGTTGATTTCAGTTTCAATTGAATAAACAGTTATGTTCGCATGCCATGCACATTACAAGTGTTGTTATTGTTGTGTAGTTTCCCACACTTATATTCATTCTATGCTGCTTTGTCTTAAATAGATATGATTCGAACTGTATCTATCTTGATTTGGCAACATAAACTAGAATGATATAGACCATACAATGACCATACTACATAGATATATGTTTGTTTCATGCTGTTATCCTGTCCACCTTACTATTGAACTGGTTTACCAAAATGAGTTTCATATACTACATTGTAAACCTGAGATGTGTTTGTTTGTTTCTCTTTTAGAACGCGGATAAAATATTGGAGAAGAGTACCCTGTTATGCAATGGTAAAGGAAGTAATGCAGATAAGGTTCAAGATAGTGAGACATCCCTGTTGGTCTCCAAGAAAGCTAATAAAAACTATCTTGAAGACACTGAGACAACCCCAAAGTTCTGTCTTGATGTAGTGTTCGAGTTACTGGCTACCACTGCTGGCACCAGCTCTTCGACCTCATTGCCTGAATTAGTTCGACTTCTTGAGTCTCAACTTCAAGTTGAAAGACATCGATCAGATGTTATGCGATAGGAAGCCGAAGGACTGAGGAAGTCCCTGCAGAATTCAGATGCATACTTTGGTGCAACAGCAAGCGCTGGAGGACTTAAGCGCCAAACAAGAGAAACTTAATAAGCTTGCTAAGCATTTTGCCAGCATTATGGGTACCCAGGATATTGTTTCTTGAGCTCTTCTGAAGTGGTTTCAGTTCTGGACTTGTTTTGCTGCAGCGTTTATATGCTGATGTGTTCCCTGTATTTGCACTGGTGGCGAACTTTGATGCCCAGTGGATGTAATATGTGTAATAGCCATGATAGCCTAGTGTAAGTTGCTTGCTTATTTATTTCCTTGTTGTCTTGTTTATTTGTTTGCTTGTAGTTAGTGCAATTCTTTTTCTGCGGTTTGCTAGTGGCTGCAATAACCTATTTTTTAAAACTAGGCCACAATAACCATGGGCTAATATTTACTGTAGTGACACTAGGACTCCACGGGCCGTAGAAACAGTGTGCCTTCTACGGGTCGTAGAAATAGTGGGCCTTCTACGGGCCGTAGAAACAGTGGGCCGTCTACGGGCCGTAGAAACAGTGGGCCTTCTACGGGCCGTAGAAACAATGGGGATTCTATGGGCCGTATCATCAGTGGGCCTTTTACGGGCCCAATCATCAATGGGCCTTATACGGGCCGTATAATCGATTGGCCAAACATGGGCCAAACAAACTGCATTCTGGCCGTAAAACGGGCTAGAGTTGGAATCGTCCATTCATGGGCCGACCATAACGGGCCATCATTAATAGGCCATATTTGATGACGCTATGACAACGACCCAAAGTATTAACGGACCACAGACGGGCCGACTGTAACCACGGGCTGAATTTGGCCCACAAGCAGAAAATGACAGTAACGGGCCGTAAGTAAACGAATGCTTGAAATGAGCCCAAGAATAAATGGGCTCTGAGAAGGCCAAAAATAACATGGGATGGAGACGGCCCAACGGAATAACGGGCCGTTAATGGGTATAAAGTGATACACTGTTAATTACGGGCCAGTTTCACCACGGGGCGTTAATGGGTGTAAAGTGATACACTGTTCATTATGGGCCAGTTTCAGCACGGGCCACTAATGGGCCAAGAGTTACAAAGGGCCTCATATGGGCCGAAAGACGTCATGGGCTATACATGGGCCAGAAGTGAAAACGGGCTGGAATCATATTGGACGGCCCAAATGACGCTACTGGGCCTAATATGGATAGGGCGTAACGGGCCTTGGGTTAGCAGGCTGTAAATGGGCTATATGCTAACAGGCCGTTAACAGGCTTTCCATAGGCCGGCCTGCCAGCTTTTGACCAAGTCAAATGGGCCGGACTTTTCACAGGAATGGGCCACTGTTGGGCCATCCCACGTTTCGACGTATCATAGGTGCCTTCTGTCCAGTGAGTGGATGCCATCTGTCCCAACAATGAGCTGACACGTGTTTCCTCTAGCCAATGATGATTTTACATGTGGAAAATCCCCATTGGTCGGGGCTGTTAACGGGTTATCGGATCCAAAACCGACCTGATAGCTTAACGGCGTTCCGTTACAGTGGATGCCACGTGTCGGTCACCCTTGACGAAAGCACTTCTGTGACACACGATTTATTGTCATGGAAGTGGACACTTCCGTGATGATAATTTTGGTAATGTCATGGAACACTTCTACGACAGGACAGGTATGACTATCTTGATTCTGCCACAAATTTGTCATGGATGTACATGCATGACAAAAAAAGTGACCTACTGTGACAAACACGTATCATCACGGAAGTGTATTTTTTTGTAGTGTATGGCGCTTCCATAGCCATTCCGAGATATATTGCCATGCAACTTTCCACCGTTCCGCTTATTATGACACGCTCCATCATTGTCATACTGCTTTGCATGATCATGTAGTTGACATTGTATTTGTGGCATACCATCGTTCATAATTCTTTCATACATGTCACTCATGAGTCATTGCACATCCCGGTACACCGCCAGATGCATTCATATGGAGTCATATCTTGTTCTAAGTATCGAGTTCTAATCCTTTAGTTGTAAGTAAATAAAATTGTGATGATCATCATTATTCGAGCATTGTCCCAGTGAGGAAAGGATGATGGAGACTATAATTCCCCCATAAGTTGGGATGAGACTTCGGACGAAAAAAAGAGAAAAAAAGAGGCCATAAAAAAAGAGAAAATTCCGAAATAAAAAATAATAATAATAATAAAATAATAAAATAATAAAAATGAGAGAAAAAGAGAGAAGGGTCAATGCTACTATCCTTTTACCACACTTGTGCTTCAAAGTAGCACCATGATCTTCATGATAGAGAGTCTCCTATGTTGTCACTTTCATATACTAGTGGGAATCTTTCATTATAGAACTTGGCTTGTATATTCCAATGATGGGCTTCCTGAAAATGCCCTAGGTCTTCATGAGCAAGCGAGTTGGATGCACACCCACTAGTTTCTTTTGTTGAGCTTTCATACATTTATAGCTCTATTGCATCCGTTACATGGCAATCCCTACTCACTCACATTGATATCTATTGATGGGCGTCTCAATAGCCCGTTGATAAGCCTAGTTGATGTGAGACTGTCTTCTCCTTTTTGTCTTCTCGACAACCACCATTCTATTCCACATATAGTGCTATGTCCATGGCTCACACTTAGGTATTGCGTGAAGATTGAAAAAGTTTGAGAACACCAAAAGTATGAAACAATTGCTTGTCTTGTCATCGGGGTTGTGCATGATTTAAATACGTTGTGTGGTGAAGATGAAGCATAGCCAGACTATATGATTTTGTAGGGATATCTTTCTTTGGCCATGTTATTTTGAGAAGACATGATTACTTTGTTAGTATGATTGAAGTATTATTATTTTTATGTCAATATTAAACTGTGGTCTAGAATCTTATGGATCTGAATATTCTTGCCATAATAAAGAGAACTACATGGATAAATATGTTAGGTACATCAAAAATTCTGTTTTTTTTTCATTTACCTACTCGAGGACGAGCATGAATTAAGCTTGTGGATGTTGATACGTCTCCAACGTATCTATAATTTTTGATTGTTCCATGCTATTATATTATCAAACTTGGATGTTTTATATGCATTTATATGCTATTTTATGTGATTTTTGGGACTAACCTATTAACCTAGAGCCTAGTGCCAGTTTCTATTTTTTCCTTGTTTTAGAGTATTGCAGAAAAGGAAAATCAAACGGAGTCCAATTGACTTGAAACTTTATGGAACTTATTTTTGGACCAGAAGAAGCCCACGGAGTATCGAAGTTGGACCAGGAGAGTCCTGGGCTGCCCACGAGGGTGGGGGCATGCCCACCCCCCTAGGCGCACCCCCCTGCATCATGGACAGCCCAGAGATCCACCGACATACTTCTTCCTCCTATATATATCCATAGACCCTAAAAACTTTGGGGAGCACAATATATCGGGAGTTCCGCCGCCAGAAGCCTCCGTAGCCATCGAAAACCAATCTAGACCCGTTCTAGCACCCTGCCGGAGGGGGGAATCCCTCTCCGGTGGCTATCTTCATCATCCCGGTGCTCTCCCTGATGAGGAGGGAGTAGTTCTCCCTCGGGGCTGATGGTATGTACCAGTAGCTATGTGTTTAATCTCTCTCTCTCTGTCTCTCTCTCTCTCTCGTGTTCTTGAGGTGATACGATCTTGATGTATCGCGAGTTTGTTATTATAGTTGGATCTTATGATGTCCCCCCCCTCTACTCTCTTGTAATGGATTGAGTTTTCCCTTTGATGTTATCTTACCAGATTGAGTCTTTAAGGATTTGAGAACACTTGATGTATGTCTTGCGTGGGATACCCGTGGTGACAATGGGGTATTCTATTGATCCACTTGATGTATGTTTTGGTCATCAACTTGCGGGTTCCGCCTATGAACCTATGCATAGGGGTTGGCACATGTTTTTGTCTTGACTCTCCGGTAGAATCTTTGGGGCACTATTTGAAGTACTTTGTGTTGGTTTGAATAGATGAATCTGAGATTGTGTGATGCATATCTTATAATCATACACACGGGTACTTGAGGTGACATTGGAGTATCCAGGTGACATTAGGGTTTTGGTTGATTTGTGTCATAAGGTGTTATTCTAGTACGAACTCTATGATAGATTGAACGGAAAGAATAGCTTCATGTTATTTTACTACGGACTATTGAATAGATCGATCAGAAAGGATAACTTTGAGGTGGTTTCGTACCCTACCATAATCTCTTCGTTTGTTATATGCTATTAGTGACTTTGGAGTGACTCCTTGTTGCATGTTGAGGGATAGTTATATGATCCAATTATGTTATTATTGTTAAGAGAACTTGCACTAGTGAAAGTATGAACCCTAGGCCTTGTTTTAACACATTGCAATACCGTTTGTGCTCACTTTTATCATTAGTTACCTTGCTGTTTTTATATTTTCAGATTACAAAAACCTATATCTATCATCCATATACCACTTGTATCACCATCTCTTTGCCGAACTAGTGCACCTATACAATTTACCATTGTATTGCGTGTGTTGGGGACACAAGAGACTCTTTGTTATTTGGTTGCAGGGTTGCTTGAGAGAGACCATCTTCATCCTACGCTTCCTACGGATTGATAAACCTTAGGTCGTCCACTTGAGGGAAATTTGCTACTGTCCTACAAACCTCTGCACTTGGAAGCCCAATAACGTCTACAAGAAGAAGGTTGTGTAGTAGACATCAATGATGCAGCACAATGACGGTAGGTATTTCCCTCAGTGATGAGACCAAGGTTATCGAACTAGTAGGAGAACCAAGCAACACTACGTAGACAACATCTGCACACAAATAACAAATACTCAAAACCCGACATGTTAAAGGGGTTGTCAATCCCTTTTAGGTAACGACGCCAGGAATTGGCAAATGGGCATGAGAGGGTTATAGTAATTTGATAGATCAAACGCCGGATAAAATAAATTGTAGCAAGGTATTTTTGTATTTTTTTGTTTAATAGATCTAAAAATAAAAGCAAAGGAAAATAGATCGCAAATGGAAATATATTAAAGAAGAGACCCCGGGGCCGTAGTTTTCACTAGTGGTTTCTCTCGAGAAAAATAGCAAATGGTGGGTAAACGAATTACTGTTGGGCAATTGATATAACATCAAATAATCATGACGATATCCAGGCAATGATCATTATATAGGCATCACGTCCAAGATTAGTAGACCGACTCCTGCCTGCATCTACTACTATTACTCCACACATCGACCAATATCCAGCATGCATCTAGTGTATTAAGTTCATGGAGAAACGGAGTAACGCAATAAGAACGATGACATGATGTAGACAAGATCTATTTATGTAGAAATAGAACCCATCTTGTTATCCTTAATAGCAATGATACATATGTGTCGGTTCCCCTTCTGTCAATCGGATCAAGCACCGTAAGATCGAACCCATCACAAAGCACCTCTTCCTGTTGCAAGATAAATAGATCAAGTTGGCCAAACAAAACCCAACTATTAGAAAAGAAATATGAGGCGATAATCAATCATGCATATAAGAGATCAAAGAAGACTCAAATAACTTTCATGGATAAAAAGAGATAGATCTAATCATAAACTCAAAGTTCATCGGATCCCAATAAACACACTGCAAAAAGAGTTACATCATATGGATCTCCAAGAGACCACTGTATTGAGAATCAAACGAGAGAGAGGAAGCCATCTAGATACTAACTACGGACCTGAAGGTCTACAAAGAACTACTCACGCATCATCGAAGAGGCACCAATGGACATGATGAACACCTCAGTGATGGTGTCTAGATTGGATCTAGTGTTTTTGGAATTTGTGGCGGCTGGAATTGATTTTCGTAGACTCCCCTAGGGTTTCTGTAATATTAGGGTATTTACAGAGGAAAGAGGCGGTCCGGGGCAGCCAAGGTGGGCACAACCCATCAGGGCGTGCCTGGGCCTCCAGGCGCGCCCTGGTGGGTTGTGCTCCCCTCGGAGCACCCACCAGATGCTTCTCCGGCCCTGGCCGTACGTATGCGTGAGTAGGCGTTCGAGACCCCGCCCACATGTACATATACGTGGCCGTATTTTCTTTCTTGCACCATGGCCGTTGTATGTACGTGTAAATACTACGTGCGCTCCTCTACTACAACACGTGCGCACCTCTACTACGACACATGCGCGCCTCTAGATCGACCAGTATGTACGTACATGTTCGCGACCAGAATGACAACGCTACATACGCTCCGACCAGGTGGGTCCCGACTGTCAGGTACTTCCTTGCCTGCGAAGATGTAGCTGGTCGGTCCCAGCAGTCAGGGGGCGAATCGTTTTTTTTTGCCCGGACGCACTTCCTTGCGTGCGAAGATGTAGCTGGTGGGCCCAACAGTCAGGGGGAAATGTTTTTTTCGTGAAATACAGTGGCCTGTCCGGTGGGTCCCAGCTGTCTGGTGGAGGAATCATTATTTTCTGCGTAATAAGGAGGCACTTCCTTGCTGCGGCCGTGGACCCAGCTGTCAGCCTCTCCACGTACAGTCCACGTCCGATGGAAGTCGTTCCTTGACCATGTTGACCACGCCGCGCCGAGAGCATCAGGGCGGTGGACGATGACGAGGCCTAGGAATGGGACGACACGGAGGCAGGGAAGACTCGGCAGTTGTTTCCCATGTGGAGGGGAGTACGACTGTATGAGGGTGTACTAGTTCGTCTGCCGTCGCCGGAGAATAACAGCAGGTGTGGGTGAGTAGAGGGATGGCTAGGCCAGCGATGGGAGTACGGTCGGGCGGTGAGGCCTGCGCGGCAGCACAGCTGGCCGCGAGGAGGAGGGAGCAGGCAGGCCCGCCGGCGCTTGTTTGAGCGGCTGGAGCAGGAAGAGCAGAGATTGAATAAGCACGACGGCCGTTGGATGGACATCCAACAGTCAGTGCTTGTGCGTCAACCTTTTTTTAGGAAAGCCTCAAATCTATGGAAAACAGCATACAGCCCTTCTGCCATTATTTCTAATAATTTACATCCCATTTGCTAATTCTTAAGGTTTTTTTGGAGCCCATATTCTTTAGCATTACAACCCATATTGTGGCAACGGTTAAAAAATTATACGAAATTTTGCATATTTCGGTGCGGTAGGAACTGTTTTTAATCCTGAAATTTCGACTCACATTCAAACTGATTTTAAAAATAAATGTATATCAATATAAAATCCAACAAATTCTCCACGCATAAAAATTAATGTAATTTAAATTTTGAAATGAAAAAAAGATATTTGAAACTAATTGCCAGTTTGATGTGTTTTATAAATGTACAACCCATTGCTCATTACTGATGGGCCATTTTCTCGGCCAGCCGAATGAAAGCTATCCTCGCTTTGAAAGATTTGCAGCCCAACAGGCCTGACAAAGCAACTTACTTGGCAAATCACAAGAAAATAGGGCTGTGGCCGTGGACCCAGCTGTCAGCCTCTCCACGTACAGTACTCTTTCGATGGAAGTCGTTCCTTGACCACGTTGACCACGCCGCGCGGAGAGCACCACGGCAGTGGACGACGGTGAGGCCTAGGAAGGGGACGACGCGGCAGTGGAAGCCCGCGCGGAGAGGACTACGGGGTTACACTGGTTCGGCTGCGGTGTGAGGCTCCCGTCGCCGCAGGGCCTGGCCAGTGGTGGGAATAGTAGGGGGCGGTGAGGCCTCTGCGGCAACACAGCCGACCACAGGAGGCAGGAGCATGCGGCACGACCGGCACTGCCGGAGCAAGAAGACCAGAGGTTGAAGAAGCACTACGGTCGTTGGATGGATATCGTACGGTCACTAGAGCTAGAATCGTTCATATTGACTAAGTTGACAAAGCCCTTCGTCCACGTCAACTTAGTAGGTCCACATGTCAGCCTCCCAGCAAGGTGGGTCCCAGCTAGCCGGGGGAGTATTCATTTTTTTTGTGCGTAATAAGGAGGCACTTCCGGTGGGTCCGAGCTGACAGCGGGGGAATGTTTATTTCGCGAAATACGGTGGCCCGTTCGGTGGGTCCCAGCAGTCAGGGGGAAACGATTTTTTTCGCAAAATACTGGTGGCCCGTCTGATGGGTCCCCGCTGTCAGGTGGACGAATAATTATTTTCCGCGTAATAAGGAGGCACTTCCTTGCGGCTGCCGTGGACCCAGCTGTCAGCCTCTCCACGTACAGTACTCTTCCGATGGAAGTCGGTCATTGACCATGTTGACCACGCCATGCCGAGAGCACCAGGGCGGTGGACGACGGCGAGGACTAGGAAGGGGACGACTCGTAGCTGGGGAAGACGGAGTAGTGGATGCCCACGCGAAGAGGACTATGAGGGTTCACTGGTTCGACTGCAGTGTGAGGCTGTTGTCACCGCAGAATAACAGGGGGTGTGGGTGAGTAGAGGGATGGCCTGGCCAGTGGAGGGAGTAGTAGGGGGCGGTGAGGCCTCCGCGGCATCACAGCCGGCCACGGGAGGCAGGAGCATGCGGCACGACCGGCGTTGGTTTGGGCGGCTGGAGCAAGAAGACCAGAGGTTGAAGAAGCACTACGGCCGTTGGATGAACATCGTACGGTAACATGAGCTAGAATTGTTCATATTGACTAAGTTGACAAAGCCCTCCGTCCCCGTCAACTTGGTAGGCCCACAAGTCAGCCTCCCACTATGCTGGGTTCCGATTGGAAGGGGGAATATTCATTTTTTTGTGCGTAATAAGGAGGCACTTCCTTGCGTGCGAAGATAGCTGGTGGGTCCGACATCTCAGCGGGGGGCACTTTATTTCGCGAAATACAGAGGCCCTTCCGGTGAGTCCCAGATGTTAGGTGGAGGAATCATTATTTTGCGCGTAATAAGGAGGTATTTCCTTGGGTGCAGCCATGGACCAGCTATCAGCCTCTCCATACACAGTGTACTTCCGATGGTGTCGTTCGTTGACCACGCCGCGCCGAGCGCATCCAAGGTGGTGGATGACGGCGAGGCCTCGGACAATAATGAGCCGGAGATGGGAAGACGCGGGAGTACAGTCGCAGACAGAGAGGTGTACGAGGGTTAACTGGTTCTAATGCGGTGTGGTTCGGTAGTCGGTGGAGAAGAACAGGAGGTGTGGAGGGGTGGAGGGATGGCCTAGCCAACGGTGGAGTAGCGCTTCATAGCGAAGTGTGCTAAGCAGAGCAGCTAGCAGCAGGAGGCGGGAGGTGGTCCCGGCGGCGCTGGAGGAAGAAGACGAGAGATTGAAGATGGATGCCGGTCGTTGGATGTAAATCCAATGGCTAACATGTCAGAATCATTTGTTGACTAAATTGACAAGGACTTGCATTGGCTTCGACCTATTGGCCCACATTTCAGCCTCCAAAAATGTGGCACGCATTCAACCCATTTTTTCAGAATTTACAGTCTTTTTTTTGCGTGGTAGAATTTACAGTCAATTTGATCTTTTTTTGAATTACAGCCATTAGCTGGGCTGGGTGAAGAAATAATGTAGCGTCCATGCGGCCTGTTTATTTTATTTCCTAAAAAATTACAGTCCATTTGCACTTGCTCGAAATACACGACTTTGCTGGGCTGATTCTAATTATAATGTTGGGTGGGGCCAGCAATGTTATCAAAAAATAAAAAGGGGCTGAGCATTTTGTTATAAATATATTTAAATAATAAGTGATATTATTACACTCGTCCTTAAATTTACAGTCTTACCAAGCTTTATATAATAACATGTAAATTTTTTTTTAGAAAAACAGGGAGCATCTCCCCGGTTCCATTGTTGAGAACGAAACCACAACATATTCTGATACAGCAGCTCAAAGAGCAGTTGGAAAGCAAAGGTAGAAACGCTACAAATTAGGGGGGTGGATGAACAAGTTCTCTGAATAACACAAATCACCCGGGCGGTGCCAAAGGCAGAGCGGATAGAGCACTCAAATGACACAAGGAGGGTCCAGAGAAGCCTTCATGGTCTTCAGTCGAGGGGCCGTGTCAGCCTGCGGCGACCAGTAAGCAAGCGGAGACACCAGGCTGGAAGGCGTAGCATGGTGGATGTCCCTCTTTTTCGGCGCCAGGTGCCCATCATCTTCATCGGAGATCTTGAGACGAGCGCACAGGTCCAGCCCCAAAGCAGGTCGAGCCTTGTTCAGCCACAAGTGATCGCCGACGGTTTCTGGAGGGATCTTGTTAGATTTTCCACGAAGCTCATCAACTTGTCCTTGTCCGATCCGAAGGATAGAATCGCCCAGTTCCTCACCATGTTCCTGATCAACCTCAAGACCTGCGGAATGGAAATCCAGCAAGTGTTACTGAAAATCATAGCATTTCTATATTTCCAGAGGCACCAAAGGACAGCTGAGCTAACAGTGTTTAAAACTGAGCACTTTTTGGTAGCTATCCAGAATCTGGCGACATATTCGAAGGATGAGCCAATCTGACTAGAGAAATATTCCTCAATGTGGGCCCAGAGATGTTTAGCAACTATACATTCAAAAAATAAGTGAGAACAAGACTCTTGTTCCAAGCAGTAAACAAAATCAAGGGGTTTGATGATGTGTCTCTTTCTAAGGTTATCCCTAGTCATCAATTTGTTTTTGGAGAGAAGCTAGAGAAATACATGAATTTTAGGGGGAACTCTCAATTTCCAGACAGCAGGGATAAACACGGGTTGAACCCCTCTAAAGTTGATAACATGATAGAGGGAGCTCGAGGAATACTTCCCCTTATTGTCCCGCTGCCAAATCAGGGCATCAGGCTCGCCAGTAAAGGTAATGCTTTTGGCAATTTCCTCCAACTGGAACCATTGTTCCATGAGACTATCACTAAAGTTCCTTCTAAAAGAGAGTTTTAGGCATTGACCATCCCAAACTTCATTGACACTTTTGTTAAGCTCATTGCGGACAGAGTAAATAGGCCATAATTGGACTGCTAGGGGGATGTGCCAAACCAAGTATCTTCCCAGAACCTGCTTCTGCTCCCATCCCATATGTTCCATCTGTAGCCAAATTTCACAGCATGCATAATAGATTTTAATCCTTTCCAGAATATAGAGTTCTTAGGGTTGGAGGAAGGGACAAAAATATTAGGTTTATTTCCTAGGTATTTATGGGCAATAAGAAGCTTCTAGGGTTTCAGGTCTTCCTCATAGAATCTTTTAATCCAAGACCCTAGAAGACAGATGTTAATTTCTTGGAGGTTAAGTATGCCTAGGCCTCCAAAATCTTTTTTCATAGAGACTAGGTCCCAATTAGCAAGGTGTAGCTTCCTATTTCCCTCAAAATCATTCACAAGCAATGAGACATCTGAGAATTGATGAGGTTCACTACCCATTTAGGGAACTTGAAGAAGGAGAGGAGATACACAGGAATGCTAGCCAAAAAAGCTTGTATGAGGATCAATCTACCTCTGTAAGAGAGAAGTTTGCCCCTCCACCCAGCAATCATTTTAATGATTTGATCCAGAAGGGGTTGGATATCCTCTCTCCTCAGTTTATCATAGTGGAGAGGGATACCTAGCTACTTAATGGGGAAGTTACCTTTATTATAGACTAGAATAGAGAGGAAGTCAGCTAACTCCTGATCATCCATGTTGATAGGGATGAGTTCACTTTTAGAGTAGTTGATTCTTATGCCTGAGACTTGTTCAAACTAGGTTAGAACAACTTTCATATTGCTAGCATGTGTGGAGTCATTGTCTAAGTAAAGGATGGTATCATCTGCATATTGAAGGCAGATGATGCCACCAAGGCAGACCTCAGGACAGAGCCCTGCAATCAGACTATGATCAGCAGCGTTGATCAGTATTTTAGTAAGAACGTCCCCTATTAAATTAAACAAAAGAGGGGTGATGGGGTCACCTTTCCTAAGGCCTTTACCAGCAAGGAAAAAATCACTTTCACAGTTATTTAACTTGACCCCAACAGACCCCCCATGAGTAAGTTGCTGGATCCAACTCTCCTCTATGAAAGGCTTGGAAAAGATCTAAGAGATCATTTTTCACCAAGTCCCAAAAATGCTGGTAAAACAAGAAGGGAATCCCATCAGGACCAGGAGCCCCATCTGAAAAAGGGGCTTCAAGCAGCTCATTTTCAGCAGGAGAGACTTTTTTAGAAGTAGAGAAAAAATTATTTTGTAGAGAGAAGCCAGAAGGGTTTTGTTTCTTAAACAGGTGTTTGTAGAAGTCACTAGCCACTTTCAGCATCTCATCTACCTCAGTAACAGGGCCATTAGGGCCATCAAGGGAGTGAATGAGGGTTTTCCTCCTCCTTTGGTTAGCTACTGCATGGAAGTAAGCAGTATTTCTATCACCCTCCTTAATGTTCCTATCTCTAGACCTTTGTTTGGCTTTGATTTCTTCTTGAAGCCAAATTTTCTTGAGCTATCCATGGACAAAGTTTAATCTATTAGTCTTAGCCTCAGAGAGGTCAATGGTTTCTGCCTTAATATCTAGAGAATCAAACTCAAGGAGGAGAAGCCTTTTGTATCTTCTAAGATTAGCTTCCTCATTGGAGTTCCACCCTTTGGTAGTTCTTCTAATCCTGATTTTGATCTGCCAATTTTCTAGGGGGCTGCTGCTCCTAGTAGGCTCATTCCAGATTTTCCTGACTAGCTCAACAAAATCTTCTCTAAGCAACCACCACTTTTCAAATTTAAAACTATTGCTCTTTGGAGTTTGGTTAAGACCAGAGTCCTAGATCAAAGGAGTGTGGTCACTACCACATCCGTGCAGAGCTCTACAACTAGAAAGGGGAAAAACTATCTAATTCCGTGTCACAGAAAATTCTGTCAATGGTGGACAAAATCCTGGAGCAGCACTTCCAACATATCTAGCAGAACTATGGGTTTTCCTTCTAATAGGGTAATTCTCAACTTTATGGGTAACCATTTTGCAGATAAAACAACTCTTGGGCTTGACACATTTATCCAAATGATGCCCTGGTTCCCCACAGTTGTAGCAGATCACCTCAGAGTTTGCCATAAGGCCTGAAGCAGGGGCAGGAGCAGTTTTCTGGATGTCCTATATTTTCTTTTGCTGATTCTTGCCTTGAGATTTCCCACTGATCTGAGAGTCAAAACCACCAGCAGATTGGTCTTGGGCAATTACAGGAGCCTGCCCAGATTGTGCCCCCATTTGAGGCAGAGGTGGGCCGTACCACTGCCCAACCAGCGCTCCCCCCATTGTGATAGGGGAAATTCATTGGAGTTCCTGGTTCCTTATCATCCTCCAGCCAGATGTTGTCTCTCGGGAAGCAGAAATAACCACCAGACAGATCAATTGAAGCAGATCGCAAGCCTAATTTCAATCTTCTGCAGGTTTGGGGAGAGGTAAGGTAGGGGATCCACCTGCTCCGGCTCCGGTGGCGTGCTGGTGGGCAGGAGTCCAGTCAAGCATTCCCATCTCGCAGCATGGCGTGGATCTCCTGAATTCACTTCTCCTTTCGCCCATCGAACGAACGCAATCGGGGGCCCACTGGGGTGGGGCATCCTGTGCTTCTCCGAGAAATCTCCTTCAAAGTAGATTCGTAGGGCAAGATTCAGCAGCTCCCAATCCACATGATCCTTGCACATCCGAGCATACCCGCACTGGGTCCAGGAGAGAGCGTCGTCGCGGATCCGCATCGCCCGCTCCCTCCATCTCCTCCCTCGGGTCTCCCGTAGCACCGCCGGCGCAACAGAGTCGAGCGGCTGGAGCATCTGCGGGAAGGCTTTGTAGACATGTGGGAGATGCATCTTGTACATCTGCCTGTCTTCCAGCCATTCCCCCGTGGATATGGCCGGCGACTCCATGGGGCGCGCGAGCGGACTTGCTGAGGGGGGCAGGCGCACCCGGAGTTAGGAGGCGAGGGTGTGGCGGTGAGACCTATGGCAGCGATGAGGGTGGAGGTAGTGGCGGGGGCGGCGGCGAGGGTGGAGGTGGTGGCGGGGGCGAAGGGGATCACGAGAGCGGTCATCTATTTGCCAATTATGTGAACTAAACAGTCAACATATAAAATAATTTAAATATATATAATATAGTTAGAAGGGAAACATAAGTTGGACCTGGTGTTCCTATTCTTATATAGAAAAACAGAACAGACCTCTGCATTTTCTTCAAAAAAAACATAAATTGGGCTGGCAAAAATAAAACCTCGGATGGGAGGTCCATAGGTCGGTCGATACATGACAGCCCTAAGAAAATACAAACAGGCCCATGGACCTCCCATCCGAGGACGTGGGCTGCGCATGTTAAAAATGAAAGCAAAGACGGGGCAACCCAAAACCACGTCCAACACTTGCCAAAACTTCGTCCCTCGTTTTCTCTGTGTTTCGCACACTCGACATTGTGTGGGTATTTTGACTGTGCATCATATGAAGATGTGCTATGCATGAATGTTGATCAGCATGATGTTAACTGGCTGGTAGTTCCATTTTCGACCATGAATAAAACTTCCAACATGATGTTAACCCTGTTTGAAAAGGCCGTGTTAATATAAATTTTCTGCCTCTGAAAGTTGCAGTTTCTTATCTGAAATTGAACTTGCAGTTTCTTATCTGAAACTGAAACTTGCAGTTTCTTCTCTGAGAATCACATTGTCTGCACTTTTATACTCCTATGAAACTGCATTTTTAAGTGCTAAAAATAGATATCTAGAATTCATAAAATACTTCATATGCTCAATACTGCAAATCTAAAATTCAAAAGACATTCATATCTGAAAGTACTCTCAAAATAGACAACACAAAACACAATTCACAACCTGCAAATACTGACGGCCCTAAGCTCATCTTGACAATTCACAACCTGCCCGACTATTGGGCTGGGGGGCAGCTCCCTCCTATTCCTCGGCGGCAGACAGCCGCCCTGTGAGACGATGTGAACGGCGAGGGAGACGATGGCGGGGAAGCGTCGTCGGGCCAACTGCTTTTCTCCTCTTGCAGTTGGGTTCGGTCGACGAAGACTCCACCGGCTTGCTCTGGCAGGACACCCTCACAAACGACACCTTGTAGATGCTCGATCCTTCTATCTCTGGTGGATGCTCCATCTGGGATCGATACTCCCACCACCGCTCCCTCACGATCGGATTTGGTGAATCTGTTTGCTCCATGGCCCAGAGGAGCAGCTCTATGTACTCCGGCGCGACTCCCTCCGAGAGTATCGCCCCCTTTTCGCTCTGTTGCAAATATTTGGCCATGGATGTCGCCAGTGCCGCTAGTTGGTCCTTGTTGTCAAACCAATACTGTATCTCCACCATCCTAGCTAGCTTCATAGGGTCGCCGTCTGCGATCCTCACGTATCGGTTGTACTCCTCCATTGATCTATTTCTCCAGAGCACCTTCACTCGCCGGCGGTGGTTTTTGAATGGAAGAGGAGAGGAGCAGCGCTGGTTTTGGATTAGAACGGGAGAGGAGTGACGCTGGTTTTGGACTATAACAAGAGAGGAGCGGCGCTGCATTTAGATTGGAACAGGAGAGGAGCGGCGGCGGTTTAAGAGGAGAAGAGCGGAAGAGCAACACTGGTCTTGGAAGTAAATGTTGTTTCACATATTTTGGAAGAGCAACGGGAGAGTATTTTTTTGTTGTTTCACATATTTTGGGTCAAAGTTTGACCACATACTGTATTTGACAAGCAAAATGTGAATGCATGTCACCAAAAATTGTAACGTTTGGTTCGTATCTGAATGTACTTTCAAATTATACTCCCTCCATTTTTGTTTACAAGGCCACAAACTCATATTACAGGTACCAAGGTAAAAATCAATGCTATGTTTAAGTCAATGTTGCAAGCTTGCTTGTCACCTTGATTGTCGTGTTAATTAATGTGGTTTTTCTCTCCCAAGCACAATAAGCCAACCCTCTTACTCCTCATTGGTTGATTAATGTTGGGAATGCAAGCTAACCTTCTCACTCCCGCATGCACACAAGGGATATTAATGTCCTCGGGTGCTAGTACGAGGCAAACGCCATCAATTTTGCCTCGATTAATGTTAGTGGCCTTGTATAGTTGCAAATTGTAATTTTGATAGTGCCCTTGTATACAACGTACAACATATATTTTATGTGCGAAAATCACTGTCAATTATGACCTAGAATAAAAGGGAGACTAGTTAATGTGGGGTCGCTTTTTAATTGAAGGGTAAATTGATTTTGATTTTGATCCAGTCAGAGGCGCCGGCCCTCTCGTCCAATCCTAAATCGCTGCCGCACGCTCCTCTCCCTCTTCTCCATTGCAAAACCATCTCCTCTCCTCTCCATCATCTCCATTCCAAAACCACCATCTCGCCTCTCCCTCTTCTCCATTGAAAGACCACCGTCTCTCCTCCATTTTCTAGACGCTTTGCTCCATGGCGCGGGCCAATCCATGGATACAAAATTAGTATACTATATACTATTTAAAAGTTGAGGGCGGGTGACGGTGTCCTGGACTAGGGGGTACTCACCACGTCATCTCCCGATCTGTTAGATTGGGCTGAGGACCCCCATGGCCATATACTCATGGGCCAGTTTGGACAGCTGTCACATACATGGAAGATTCCACAAGACTTGGTGATCAAGACAAGGAATCCTCCCCACCGGCGTACTCGGCTAGGACTCTTGTTATCCTAGGCCTCTGGTGCATGATATAAACCGAGGCCAGGCTAGTCGATAGATAATATACAACAATCATACCGTAGGCTAGCTTCTAGGGTTTTAGCCTCTACAATCTCGTGGTAGATCAAGTCTTGTAATACTCATATCATCAAGAATAAATCAAGTAGGACGTAGGGTTTTACCTCCATCAAAAGGGCCCGAACCTGGGTAAATATCGTGTCCCCTGCCTCCTGTTACCATCGATCCTAGACGCACAGTTCGAGACCTCCTACCCGAGATCCGCCGGTTCTGACATCGACATTGATGCTTTCATTGAGAGTTCTGCTGTGTGATCAGCAAAAGGATGAATGGCTCGCTCGCAGGTCAACTGCGACACCGGCATCTTCATCACCGGCTCGACTGGTCACCTTGGCTCAACCGAGGACCGTGATCCATCTCCAATCGTCATGTACAGACGGGGGGCTTCTTCAACATCAACTCCGATCTCTACCATGATCATACAGGAGTCATCCATGGAGCTTGAGGGCTCAACGTCAACATTGCCCTCGGGCGACCGTGCTGTTTTTATGGACAGCGAACTTGTATTCGCCGTCACCAACTCCTCGAGCGTCAGTTTGACGGTTGCTTTGGTGGAATAGTGCGGAATTACGTCTACAACAGCCATGCAAAATTTTGTCGAGTTCCGATGGAGGAATCTCCGACAATCTACGATATATCAGAGCCCTGTCAAATCTGGACGGGAATCTGAATGAGTTTAGGGCGTGGTCTCCAGAGCCCAGCTCGGATGTCCTTTGGATGATCCAATAGTTCATCTACTGAGGAATTCCCGTATCTACCACCCCTCCAAATTTCAGCTCGATCCGACGATTCAAACTCCGGGAACCTTCCGATGAGTGGACCAATTTTTGGATCCGTTTTCTGCGCGAATACGGATCCGACCCGAATTCATGTTTCTTTATGAACGCGATATTGGACAATCTTTTAGAGGAATTCTCTTCTAGGGTATTGTGCGTTGTTTTTAAACATGTGCCTGTAAATTTTTAAGCCTCCCCTGAGGTCATCTTCATCACCATCATGCTGGTGTCAAACCAGTCTGGCAATATTGCTCCAAGGCTGCCGACCTGCGCTAGACACATCGTCACTTTGTTGAGCCGAGCTCAACTTCTTCGGATCATCATCTCGGCAAGACAAACAAGAGTCCGGAATCGCGAAGGATAAATCATCACCAACATAGCCTCCCCACAGATTACATGGAGCGGGCATACCGGCATCGCCGCACGGTCACTTCATCAAGCCGGCATCGACCATGTCACGACCTGCATCGGTAGGGCCGCACTATTGCTTCTTCTAGCTGGTGTCCATCACGCTGACCTACTTCGACTCGTCGGCTGACATCGAGGCTTCGACATCTCGGCTGGACCGGGGGCTTCACCATCCCTTCATCAACCTACTCCGGGGACTTCGGCGTCACTAGCCGACCAGCTCCGTCACGTTAGCTAGATCGAGGGCTGTGCTTCGGCGAGCAAACCTTTGCCAGCATCGCCAAGCCAGCATCGCCCAACAGGCAATGGGTGTGCGGATTGAGTCCCAATTTTCGGAATCACCTCTCTTCGGATTGCTACAACAAATAAACCAGGTGCTATTAATCCTAGTATTTTTTGCTTGTTGGGGTTTATTTTTCCCAAGAAATTATTACTCTGGTTTGTTTCATCATTTGTACATAGGCCAATCGAATGATGGCCGCACTTACGACAGTCGCGTGGTGGTTCGGTTAGTTTCCGTACATAGTCCGGTGAACGCAGTATCCGAAGTCGGACCGACCTGTGAATTCAGGCTTTGCCACACCTTTACTGCATCACGCCGACGCCCCCGCCTTGACTTCGGCACCAGGCCATATTTCTTTTATTACTCACTTTGCATAAATTACTTATTATGCAAAGATTTTTTTAATTATTATTATTACTATTATCTCCGGTTTGCACTATTTTTTGTGCACAGGAAAATGATCCGGGTTGGGTTGTATCGTCAACTCGGCGTACTGACATACCACGTCACCTCGGCTGGACGGGGGGCTTCGTCAACACTTCATTACCCCATGCTAGGGACTTCGGCATCACTCTGCCGGCCCACATTGACCGTGCTATGTCACCACTTCAGAGTGCCGAGCTCTTTGCTCCGCCACCTTGGGACCGGCTTGGGGGATGGGACCTTGTCCCTCATCAAGCTCGGTCCGTGTCATCAATACCGAACAGATTAACCAGCTAATTTGCCTTCATGCTCAATGTTTTAAATTTTTAACTTGTGTTCGGTTCGACCAAGCATTATACTTTTTTGGAAAAAAGTTGTTTGTAAAAAATTTCCTTGTCCAAACTTTGTTTGTGACGCACAAATTCAAATACCCCATTTATTTGGGGGCTTCCATTATGAAGCTTTTCCTCTTGCATATGATTATACTTGTACGGCTTATTTCCTTGTTCATGTATTGCGCCACAATATGCACCATATTGACTTAAGCGATTTGCAAGCTGGGTTGCCTGGCTCCTGTGCTTACCCCTACATTCCTGATTGTTCGGCTAGGGAGTAAAGGGAGCACCTCTGCGATTGTCACGACCGGGTTCTCCGAGCTTTGACCTCAGACTGGGTGAAGCCGAAAGCTAGCGCTCTTATTGTTTTCAATCATGGTCGGCAAACAACGAAACTCATGAGTACAAAAAATCTATTGCACAAGTCTCATAGTGATAATGAGCACCGAAGAAAGGTATCGGTGGGGGTACTATTTTCTTCAAAGATGCTTCTTACACTTCGTCTGTAATATAGCATAAGTTCCCTGAGCGCGCTCTGTCTGTTACAGCCTTATGGCCCGGTTGCCTGGTTATCGGAAACACTGTCGATATTCTTGACAGGTGGAGTACATAACACTTTTCGGTTCTTGACCGAAGAGGGAGAAGTCGACGGTTGGTTAAGACGCGTTTAAAGTTCAGGTGAACAAAGATATGATATAAGTACTTTGGTACATACAATCATTATACATAAAATTCTTACCCAAGTCACTTGGGGGCTCTTAAAATTTATATATGAGCTGTAAATGTGTTTTCTTCTTGGTCGTTGTCAAAACACGACAGAAGCACAATTTTTTCTTTCTCTTCCAATTTTCGGATTGGCACCGAACACTTGATCTTGTTCGGACGTCCAGTTTTTACAGACGTTTTTTTGTTTTCCAAGCATTTTGGCACTTTTAAACTATTTGTGTGTTTTCAGCACAAGTCTCACAGTGCAACGCCGGACACCTTTAGAGATTCGGCAAAAACATTCTCGGATATTGCTATATATACATCAGTTTCGAATTGTGTCTTCGATCAATAGTTGGGTTGCCCGGCTCCTGCGCTTGCCTCCTACGTTCCGCTTTGTTCGGCTAGGTGTGCAAAGGGAGAACCACTGTGATTGTGCTTCCAGCTCACATGGTTAAGCACCTCAGTGGAGAAAGCCGAAAACTGACTGTCACAATTGTTGGGGGACGTAGTAATTTCAAAATTTTCCTACGCACACGCAAGATCATGGTGATGCATAGCAATGAGAGGGGAGAGTGTGATCTACGTACCCTTGTAGATCGACAACGGAAGCGTTTGGTTGATGTAGTCGTACATCTCCACGGCCCGACCGATCAAGCACTGAAACTACGGCACCTCCGAGTTCTAGCACACGTTCAGCTCGATGACGATCCCCGGACTCTGATCCAGCAAAGTGTCGGGGAAGAGTTCCGTCAGCACGACGGCGTGGTGACGATCTTGATGTACTACTGTCGCAGGGCTTCGCCTAAGCACCGCTACAATATTATCGAGGACTATGGTGGCAGGGGGCGCCGCACACGGCTAAGAATATGATCACGTGGATCAACTTGTGTCTATGGGGTGCCCCTGCCTCCGTATATAAAGGTTCAAGAGGGGGAGGCCGGCCGGCCATCATAGGGCGCGCCAGGAGGAGTCCTACTCCCTCCGGGAGTAGGACTTCTCCCCCAATCCTAGTTGGAATAGGATTCGTGAGGTGGGAAAAGAGGGAGAGAGAAGGAGCGGGGCACCGGCCCCCTCTCTCCTTGTCCTATTTGGACTAGGGGGGAGGGGCGCGCGGCCCAGCCCTGGCCGCCTCTCCTCTTCTTCCACTAAGGCCCACTAAGGCCCATATAGCTCCTGGGGGGTTCCGGTAACCTCCCGGTACTCCGGTAAAATCCCGATTTCACCGGGAACACTTCCGATATCCAAACATAGGCTTCCAATATATCAATCTTTATGTCTCGACCATTTCGAGACTCCTCGTCATGTCCGTGATCACATCCGGGACTCCGAACAACCTTCGGTACATCAAAACGTATAAACTCATAATATAACTATCATCGAAACCTTAAGCGTGCGGACCCTACGGGTTCGAGAACAATGTAGACATGACCGAGACATGTCTCCGGTCAATAACCAATAGCGGGACCTGGATGCCCATATTGGCTCCTACATATTCTACGAAGATCTTTATCGGTCAGACCGCACAACAACATACGTTGTTCCCTTTGTCATCGGTATGTTACTTGCCCAAGATTTGATAGTCGGTATCCAATACCTAGTTCAATCTCGTTACTGGCAAGTCTCTTTACTCGTTCCGTAATACATCATCTCGCAACTAACTCATTAGTTGCATTGCTTGCAAGGCTTAAGTGATGTGCATTACCGAGAGGGCCCAGAGATACCTCTCCGACGATCGGAGTGACAAATCCTAATCTTGAAATACGCCAACCCAACATGTACCTTCGGAGACACCTATAGAGCACCTTCATAATCACCCAGTTACGTTGTGATGTTTGGTAGCACACAAAGTGTTCCTCCGGCACACGGGAGTTACATAATCTCATAGTCATAGGAACATGTATAAGTCATGAACAAAGCAATAGCAACATACTAAACGATCGGGTGCTAAGCTAATGGAATGGGTCATGTCAATCAGATCATTCAACTAATGATGTGATCCTGTTTAATCAAATGACAACTCTTTGTCCATGGTTAGGAAACATAACCATCTTTGATTAATGAGCTAGTCAAGTAGAGGCATACTAGTGACACTTGGTTTGTCTATGTATTCACACGTGTATTATTTTTCCGGTTAATACAATTCTAGCATGAATAATAAACTTTTATCATGATATAAGGAAATAAATAATAACTTTATTATTGCCTCTAGGGCATATTTCCTTCAACAATAAGCGTAAACTAGTCAGCGATCTGATGACTGTGTTAAATGACGGGCCATTCATAACAACAACCGAAGTGTTTACGGCTTCACCCCGACTGTCGCCGAACACTACTGGGGGCTATTAACTGGCCTCCCAAACTAAATCCTCGATATTTTTCTCTTACATTAGAGCTAAGGTTTGATGATCAGCATGACAACACAAAGAAAGGAACCGATAGCGGGACTATTTTCTTTGGAAGACTTTTCTTATGTTAAACAGTAATATAACATATCTCTCTGCGTACCTTTCTTTATAAAACCGTATGGCCAGATTGCTTGTTTGTCGTAAATCTTTGTCCTCATAAAGGCTTTATAAAGTAGGAAAAACACTCCTCGGCTACTAGCCAAGGAGGTGGAAGCCGATGGTCGGTCAACAAAGTTTTGTACAATGCGGATCCGAGCATTAATGATGTAAAGTACTTGGATACATAGAGTCATTACACATAATTTGTGATTTTACTATGGATATCGATCCTTAATTCGGCCACCTGTGCCCGCATTAAGGCTCGGGGGCTACTGGGCTTCGGGCTTATTATTTACAAATATTAAAGGGGCACATCGATCCCCTGATCTGGTGTTGCCACCCGACCAGTGTCTCGGGGGCTACTGCATTGCCTAT
Source organism: Triticum aestivum (assembly GCF_018294505.1). Taxonomy (NCBI): domain Eukaryota; kingdom Viridiplantae; phylum Streptophyta; class Magnoliopsida; order Poales; family Poaceae; genus Triticum; species Triticum aestivum. The sequence goes on along the minus strand of NC_057806.1, from coordinate 520,074,530 downwards.
CCAATGCAGAAAATTTTATGTTCAATATAGTTACCGAGGAGATTTTGATACTCAGGTTGGTCGGCCGCACCCAACCTGAGTCTCGAGGATTGAACACGCCGCTTTTTGTGTCCCGAAGTATTCTGCCAAGCTAGGACTTGATCCTCAGGCCGATTTTGCAAATCAACCTTAGTCTTAGCGACTACTGGGATCAGCGGTCTTACGTCATCCTTCAGGTGCATCTCGGGTTTTAGACCGATACACACCTTGAGGGCTACTGGCTATATATCTCGGCAGAAAATAAATTGCACCAATAAAAATATTGACAAAAAATCAGCCCACAGTCGGGGTGGTGCACCATCTCAGAAGCAGTCCGGCATAAAGCTCGGGCGCTAGTGGCTGGCTCCATAGAGAGCAGTTCCGGCATTAAGCTCGGCTAAACTCCTTCAACTTTTTTGTACCAAGATGATCTATGACATCTTGGATATAGTCCGGCGTTTGAGCTTGGACACAGTCCGGCGTTGGAGCTCGGATACATTTTCGCGTTGGCGCTCGGAAGCAGTCTGGCATTGGTGCTCGGCTGCAAATGATACCTCGAATGCAGTCTGGCGTTGGAGCTCAGACGCTAGAGGACACTGCCTCCCGGGAACAACTTCAAAACCCGAGGTGTGGCATAAAAATAACAAGGCATTGATAAAGGCCGGGAACTTAAAGGGGCTCCTCGGATACCCGATGTATAAACTTGTCGAATGCATTTCGGCGATCCTCAAGATCGAAGATGAGAAGATTTGTTGAACCAGTTTTCAAGACCGACAACCAAAGATGAAGAATAGTTCGGAAGAATCGAGGAGCGTCTCTAACTTGAACACCAGTTCAGGGGGCTACTGCCGGTGTCCTGGACTAGGGGGTACTCACCACGTCATCTCCCGATCTGTTAGATTGGGCCGAGGACCCCCATGGCCGTATACTCATGGGCCAGTTCGGACAGCTGCTGCATACATGGAAGATTCCACAAGACTTGGTGATCCAGACAAGGACTCCTCCCCACCGGCGTATTTGGCTAGGACTCTTGTTATCCTAGGCCTTTGGTGCATTATATAAACCGGGGCCAGGCTAGTCGATAGATAATATACAACAATCATACCGGAGTCTAGCTTCTAGGGTTTTAGCCTCTACGATCTTGTGGTAGATCAACTCTTGTAATACTCATGTCATCAAGAATAAATCAAGTAGGACGTAGGGTTTTACCTCCATCAAGAGGGCCCGAACCTGGGTAAACATCGTGTCCCCTGCCACCTGTTACCATCGATCCTAGACGCACAGTTCGGGACCCTCTACCCGAGATCCGCCGGTTTTGACACCGACAGCGGGGCTTTTCCTGCGCGGTAGGCTGCGGGGTAGTTCCGCCTAGTCGGTTCGACAGAGACTCGAGAAGATGAGGGAGTAGGCTCCTGCAAACGTAGGGCTGTGTGATTTGACAGCGAGTTACTGTTGGACAGGTGGGGCCCCGTGATTTGACTTGCCATTATCATTTTAACTACGGCGCTACGACCGGCGTGAGTCTCCCAGATTCCTGACCACCTCCATACATGTGCCTCTCCCAATGCTCCACCATATAGTAGAGGCTGGCTCTTGCATGAGAGCCCACGTCTCCACTTTTTCCTTGCCTCTCTTTCCTCCACATATGCAAAAATGCCATGTAAAGCGCACTATTGTACTTACTTTTACTTGCTCCTACAGGTGTTTAATTTTGCCACATAAGCATAAAGTCTGATGTGGCAAGTTAATCAAGAAGAGAGAGACTAGTTTGGTGACCCAAGGAAGAAACGGTGCTAAGCGCGTGTACCTAGGTGAAAAGAAAATTTTGAGTCTATAGCTAATTAAATGAAGCAAACTTAGCAACACCATTTCCTTGGAAGAGGTCACCCATTGGCAAATACAATAAATACATGCGCTTAGCACCGTTTCTTCCTTGAGTATGAAGAAAGAGATAGAGAGGAGTAAAAAAATACACTTATAGCCAACCTTGTTGTAGTATGAGTGACTAAGTGATGACTATGTATGACATGCCAACATCAGATAGCCTAACGCACCGTGTTAAATCTCCCAGGGCGCGACCGTGCGAGCGACGTGACGGTCGTGGTAGGCGCGACCATGATAAGGGCTGCTGGCAGCCCTTGGATCTGAGATCAAACGGTCGCATGCTAAGTTGCTAAACATTTGCAGAATAACCCTCCAGGATAGGATATTCACCCATAGGTCTAAAATCACGCCATGCAACCATTCGATCTCAGATCCAAGGGCTCTCGGAAGCCCGTATCATGGGAGAATGGAAAGCCACTACCCTGCCATTCGCACGCTGGCAGTTCACTCCTACTCGTCCCCGCACGTCCTTCAATACTACGACGGTTAGCTCCTAGTCGTCCCGTCCATTCACATTACGGCAGTTCCACTAATCATAACACTCCTCCCAAATCCATGGCGTCCCAAATCTCCATGATCGGCTGTGAGTACAAGGTTAGAACCATCAATGGCGATAAGTTCGATGTCATCTACACCCGTTCTTCCATGACGGTGAAAGGATGCCTTTCTCGCTTCAAACGCATGTTCGAAGACTCAGATGATGAGTGGGTCGCTGGGCTAGATGTTGAGTACACCACAGTCCTGGGACAAGAGAAGGATCTAAAGGACGAAGAGAGGAAGAAGCCCGCCATTATCCAGGTTTGCGTGCATGACTTATGCTTGGTCTACCACATATGCCATGCCGATGTTGAGTGCCAGGATTTTAAGGACTTCCTCGAGAGCAACCTAGTCAAATTCGTTACTGTAGACTTTGGTAACGACAAAGAAGTCCCGCATCGGATAGGCCTCGTTGTAGGCAACACCTTCGACCTCCATAAGAATCGGCTGGTGTCCTCTCGTCAGCCTTCAATGCTGACCCTGGCAGGAGCCATGGTTCATCCTTCGTACGGTAAACTGGAGAAACCTCATTACATGTTTAATCGTCATGCATGGCAGTGGAATTTACTAGATATAGACCACATCCACTATGCTGCAATGGATGGCTACCTTTGCTTCAATATCTACAAGGGTTGGATGAAGAGCAACAACCAAGTGTGCGGTTCGAGCAAAGAAGTATCGACCAAGAGGAACAGGGACAAGGACGAAGTCGAGGACGTGGGCGAGGACTCCGAGTAAGGTGGAAGTGTCGTTGCTCATGGTGTTCCTAATGTAGTGTCTACCGAAATAGTTGCAAAGTTTTATTTCAGGTGTGCTTAATTTAATTTGAGGGGTGTGTTGTGCTGAGCCCCTAGCAGAACTATGTTATGTTTCTTCTTGTTACTTTAACTCTTCTGTACGTACATACTAGTATTTCTTACATTTCATTTTTTATTTGGTATAGTACTACCACTCGTTTCTTCACATTATATACGTACAATATTTATGGCCAACATCATATAGCCAGCAGTTTAGTTGTCAAAGAATTTCATGGTGCTTAGTTTTGTCAAAGAATTCTAGGATGCTTAGAGGGTGCTTAGATCCAAGGGACTTATTTTAGTCTGTCTAAAAATAGTCTCTTTAAGAGGCTAAAGTTCCAAGATCCCCTGACTAAAGAGGGGCTAAAACTAGTCTTGAGACTAATTTTTTAGTCAGGGGTACCCCAACTAAAATGTGGATTAGTCCCCTCTCTACTCATTTAACTCCTCTCCTTTAACACGGGCGAGTTTTGGATTGGAGGGTTTGGAGGATAATAAATGCTCATTAACTTGATTTTAGCCTTTTTAGTATTTGGATCCAAGCACGGGTGGGGCTAGCATGTTTTAGTCCCACTACTTTTAGTCATGGGACTAAAACGTATCCAAGCACGCTCTTAGTTTTATTTGAGGGGTGGGTTGTGCTGGACACCATTATTGTGACTAGCCTTTTTAATAGTACTATATGCATAATTTGGCGACGAGCGCTCTCTATATGTACCACCTTTTTTTAATTTCAAGTTTTGCTCCATGGCACAATCCATCGATACTACTGCTGTACAAAAGTATACATTTTTTAAAAGGCTAGAGGGCGGGGCAGTCTAGCTTGGTCGGTTACACGAGAGGCGAGGGCCTTTGTGATTTGATGGCTCATTGCTGCTGGAAGGCAGGGCCTTTTGATTTGACTGCTCGTATAAATGCACCGACGACCTAATCGAGGAGGAGCAAAGAACCGTGCGGTATACTCAAGTTTTCCACTGGAGTAGTACTGCGATGGAGGAGCACGAAACACGGCAGCCCAGTGCCATATGGCGATAAAAAATGATCTAATTTGCTAGTCATCTCATTGTTAGCATTGTTCTATTCATTCCCTTAAAAACATTGTTCTATTCCTGCCTCGCAGAGAACGTGCCACGTGCGGCGAAACACCCGAAACAAAAGATGAAACACAGGAGCAAAAGAAGAAGGAAGATTATCACCCCAAATGATCTAATTCACCGCGGAGCCGTCACTGCTTCTTCATCGCCTCCACGACCTCCATCTCCTTGAGCGTCTCCTCCGCCATCTTCATCATTGTGTCCATGACGCGGCATTTATCGACGCGAGCCTTAATCATCTGTTCCACGACCATATTATGTACCTTGACAGCAGCCGGGTGCTCAATGCGGAGCTTCGCCAACTATTCCTTCTGTTCCATGGCGAGAGCCTGCAGCATCTTCATCGAGGAACTACTATTCTCATGCAGCTTCTTCTAGCCGGCGTTCTTATCTTTCAACAGGTCGATCTCATGGCAGAGCTTCGCATTGTCCTCCTAAAGTCGCAGGATTTCACCGGTCGCCTTCTTCTCCGAGGCAATTCTCTTCTTCAACAGCATCACCAAGCCGGTGGTCAACTCCCCCTGCTGATTGAGCTCAGCGGGCATGTCGTCGAGGCTCTCCTTCAGCAACTCCATCAAGCCTTGGATGAACTCCTTCTGCTTATTGACCTGATCGGGCATGCCGCCGAGGGATAACGACTCCAGCTCCGCCGGCTCGGCATGTTCGCCTCCACGGCTAGGGCGCTCCTGGGAGCCATCGCCTGCCCGTGAGAGATCTTCCGAGGTCTCTGCGTGGTGGCGAGCCCTCTCTTTTTTTCCCACAGCCTTGGTTGCCACTCCCTTGCTACGAGTAGTTCTCGACCTAGAGCTCTGCTCACTGGCCATGGCAACGACGGACGAAGAAGAAGCACTTATGAGGAGGAAAGGTAGAGTGATTTTCGGTTAGGTAGTTCCCCTTTTTATAACCTAAGTACTAGCACTAGTACTAATACCTGCATAGTGGAAACACGTTCTGGTTTGGTACGTACTACTAGTAGGTGTGAGCAGGCTTTCAAATGTGATGGGAACAAGGTAAAGTTTAATTGATGGTTTTGGTTTCGAGGCCCGAAACGGCTCCCGATGAGTTTAGCGGAACATAAATTTCAAGTACTACACTGCTCAAATATTATGTTACTGTCAAAAATTGGCATAAAATAGGAAGGAGACCAATGGAAGTACTACTAGCAACCCACGATTTAACTACTCGCATGCGTGCAATGGAGTAATAATGTCTTTCTTCCGCCCTCACGTCCACTCAATTTGCATGCACTGTATTAATTGACCATCAATGAAGTGAATGACTTTACACGCATCAAATTATCACATGGGGTGGATCTTGGTACAAAATTGCGTCCGCCTGTGTACCCGCGTGTGCGTGCGAGGAATGAGTGCGTGCATGGTGTGCATGCACATCTTCGCTTCGTGCATGTACCGCCAGTATGGCTCAGGGAGGACGAGTACATTCTTCTGGAACCAGCAGCACGTCACTGTGATCAATCCACGCAAGGAAGTCGCGACAATGCCTACACATGTGCCATGTGGCTTCATGAACTGTAAGAGAGACACTGTGTAGCGTGCCATTGGTATTCTAATTTACGTGTTTTGCACATACTTGAAGTACTAATAAGGTACACGTGCATTGCACGCATCAGATTTTGCAACCAAATTATGAATAAATACCACACTATAGCATGTAAGCTCTGAGTGATATATGCCTGATGTAGCCCTTCGTTTAATTCTTATAGTTCATCTCATTCAAAATCAATTAGTTTTTATAAAAAATCTAAGAACGCAGGAATAGGAAAAACATGGGATTATAGTGGAATGTTGTCTTGAATCCTACATGATTGTACGAGTGTTTGATTGTGCATAGAAAAAACGCAGAATTCTTTCAAAGAGGTTTGAGTGGATGGGATGTTTCCTATGAAATCTAGTGCAAATGAATCATATGGAAAAATTCCTATGGTTTACAATCCTACGAATCAAACAACCAAGATAGGAAAAATTCCTAATGATTAGAATCCTCCAAAATTCCTTTGAGAATCCTTTGAATCAAAGAAGCCCTTAATCTATTTTATGATTCATGGAAGTGTGCGTTGTAAAGCATAAAGTAAAAACAAATAATGGCAATTCAACTAGAAAAAAGTTTCGGCAGTTATGATACGGAAGATTCTAGAACAAAAGAGAACCACTATTGTTTTGAGGTTTGTGCATTATGCTAAAGTACAACCATGGAGTCTGCTAGATTGTACATGTGGCAAAATCCGGTGGGGGCTAGAAGATGGTGCGAGGGGCCGAGTGGAGGGAGACTATGAAGGAATGCACAAGTGCGAGATTGATATTTAGAGAGAGAGGGCGAACACGTGTGCTGATGCGCGCAGTGGCGGAGCCATGAAAAATAAATGAGCTAGGGGGACAAGCATTGCTAAGAGGAGGGTCAATTCATGAACTTAAACCATTTTTAGCAGCAATTGTCTAATGATCACATTCATATTAGCCTTGATATATAGTGATGTTAGGGGGGAGGGCGGCTTTTGCATCACATATCTATATCTATACCCCTATATATATATATATATTATATTTTATATTTTTTTAATATTGTGTGCGGGTAACTTTAACTTTGAAAGATGGTCGTTGGATGAGGCGAATCCGATGGCCCAAAGATGGCAAATTTGAGCACTACTAGCCATTGGATATCACCTAGATTCCACCAGATTTCCCCACATGTATAATCTAGAAGACTCCATGGTTGAACTTAAGCATAATGCACAAACATCAAAACACAAGCACTTCTTATTTGTTCTAGAATCTTCTGTATCAGAATTGCCCAAATGTTTTTCTACATGATTTTCCATTATTTGTTTTTACTTTATGTCTTACGACGCACAATTCCATGAATCTTAAAATAGATTAGCTTTCTTATAAAAACTAGATGTTTTTGAATGAAATGAACTATAAGAATTAAACGAACATCTACATCATGCATATATGACTCAAATCTTACATGCTATAATGTGGTATTTATTCATAATTTGGTTGCTAAATCTCATGCGCGCAATGCACGTGTACCTTACTCTAGTCTAAATGGTGTTTGTGTGTGTGTTGTGCGTGTTGAGGTGCAAATTGTCTTTTTTTGGGGTACACGTTAAGCTTGTTCTTCTGAAATTTCAAGCCGCGCCTTGTTATGCCGAAAATTGAAGCTAGCGTCTCTGTCTATCGTGTTGCGAAACTCCCGCCTCTTCAACCCGCGCCTTGTTAGCCCAAAATATTTAAGATATATCTTTGTCTCGTTGTGCTCCGACAACTCCCTCCATCTCAACCCGCACCTTGCTATTCTGAAATTACAACGCGCGTGAAAACTCCCACCTCCTGTGAAATCCCGACACGTGAAATGCCCGTGGTACCCCTGAACCGAAAGAACCACCTCAAATCGGTGGGGGTACTTTCGTAACTTTCCCCACATTTCGGACAAGCGCGTCTCTAAGCCATGGTTCCCTACTGCCATCCCATCAGCCCACCCATTCGTACACCGAGGCCGCGAAAACCCGTGACGAAACCCCACACCCTGCTCCATCCGCCACCCAGCCGGAGCCTCTTCCCCGACGACGTCTTCCACAGCAACACCTCGACGTCCCTCATCCAACGTACCGGATGAAGATCCATCGTCGATCTCATCGTCCTGCCGGTTCAGCCACACCGTCCTCCACCTCTAAGGAGCTGCCCCGATGTTCCCCTCATCTTTCGCGCCACCTCCATTCCCACACACCGTCTTCACCTGCACCGCCGGAAGATCATCATCATCACCGTTTCCTCAGATGAAGCTGTGGCCTAATCGGCGCCACCAAAGAGGTTGTACACTAATCACCGCATTTTCTTCTTGATTCGATCTCACGGTGCTGCCGGCGCTTGGTCTCAAGCCGACACGGCGCGACTCCATCCACGGCGGCGTCGCCGGCCACTTCCTCCACAGTGTCGTTCCCTCGGCGGTGACGTCCACATCAGTAGGACCTGCTGCTACTTTAGCTCTCGCTCGCGCTGCTGCTCTGCTCTTGCTCTCAGTCCCCTACCTGGTCTGCTCTTGCTATTGCTCTTGCTCGCGCTGCTGCTCTCGCTCTTTCTCTTGCTTGCGATGCCACTGTGATTTAGCTACACTTCACACCGATGCCGCCGGGGTGAAGGAAGAACCAGCCGCAGCGGGGAGGGGGGCTCGCCGAAGAGGTACCCCACTATCTATCTTAGGGTTCAGGATGGGGGCGGT
>NC_057806.1:519969728-520065605 GCF_018294505.1 Triticum aestivum | reverse complement strand
GGCGCTGGACTGGCGGTGGGGAGTGTTTTTGGGGCGGGAAGGGCGGCGCACCGCCGGCCGCCGGCGGCGGGGGGCTGCTGTTTGGCCGGCTCAGTGGGGTGGAGGTTGAAGATGAACCGCAGGCCCTTGATTTCGTATCCAACGACTACAAAATCGAATGACCAGAGATGAAAAAGTCAGTCCACCGACGTGTAGCCTCACCTTGCTAGTGCGTTCAGTTTCGACAGCAAAATTCAATTTCGACAGGAAAATTCAGTTTCGACAGTTAAGTTCAATTTTGACACTTAAGTTCAGTTTCGACAGTTAAATTCAGTTTCGACAGTTAAGTTCAGAGATGAGCGGCTGATGTATTTTACATCTAGCACTTTGTGTTTATGTATTTTACGTCATGTATTGGAGATGCTATTAGAATTCCACTCAGGTTAACGTTGTTCGTTGTCTCTCTTGTCCTCCTTCAGCCTCGGCGTCGTACAACTCACCGGAGCTGCTCCAACGACGAAACCCTCCATCACAGTGGAGAAGTACCTCGGGCTCCATCTCCAGACGCCTAAGATCTTCTTCCCCTCCTCCGACAGCCAAGTCAGGCGGAGGATCCTCACCGGCCAACCCAATAACGCTAAGATCGACATGGCTTCGCCAAAGAGGTTGTACACTTGTTGCATCTCTTTTTTACTCTACATGTTATATATATTGTCCACTGAGCACTCGTAGTAACGGGAAATACGATTATTTTATCCTAATATATGGCAAGCAGTGAGGTACCAAGCAACTTAGCTATCCGTGATGGACTCTCTTGAACGCCATCATTATTTATCTCTGCGCATTTGAGCTGTGCATTTGTCGATGGGCCTCGGAGTTGAGCTAGTATGGCAGTGGCCTGGGTCCAAAGTAATAGAAGTAGCACAAAAACTTTTTTTAGTGTAGGATTTCCCTTGCTCAAGCCTGCCTACTAGAATCGCCAGTGCTTGAAAGGAAAAGTGAATGAAAAACATCGGAATTGGAAAGTTTCCTATGGTACTACTTTTCATGAATTTGGTGCAAAGGAATGGAACAAAGCAAAACTGTAGGATTTGTTCCTTTAGTGTCTCCTTGAAAGAAAAACCGTAGGAATTCTAATTTCCACTTCTCCTCCTTTTCATATTCCTATTCATCAAGCACAAGACTAAGAGATAGTATCATAATAGCATTATAACCGTACATTTTCTTGTGGTTTGACTTAATCTCACCATGTTTTTTGGATCCTGTGATCTTCCAATTGTTGTGACTCAAACACCCAGATTGGCAGAAATCCTGTGTTTTTAAATTCTCTGTTTTGCATGTGCATTCCTATCCTATTCCTGTCTATTTCCTATCCCTGCATTGTTAGAATCCTCAAATGCAAACAAGCCCTTACTCAATTATTTCTATTACAGTTATGCGTCAAACAAAACCTTGTGTGGTTTGTCCTGCTCCTGCGACGCTATGTTCCACCCCAGCTCAGCTGCTCCAACGATGAAAGGGTTCACCACAACAGGGATCCGCTCTCTAGATTGTCTTTCGCTGCCTCAGATCTTCTTCCCTGCCGCCGGCAGCCACGGCAACTGCATTACCATAATCAACTGAGCAGATGACCTTGAGAACTACATGGCTCCGCAAGAGAGGTCGCACTCTTCCGTGTCTGCTTACGTTATGCGTCGCTTAATATGATGACATGCTACATTATCATCATGTTCACCTATTAGACTCCGAGTCAGGTCCAAACTAATGCTGAAACTTGAGTTTTTAAATGGTTGTTGGGTACATAATGGGGCAGCAATCAGTACTATCTTTCTACTATCTGGTTAATCTCCGGTGTCTACTATGAGTTTCATGTTGGGTGCAAACAAACATTAAAGGAGCCATTATTTGTATTTTTTAACTAAAGCTATTATCTGCCTGCTATCATTGGTTTTGGATCTATCCACATTTGCTACCATCACTCTGGATTAGTGCATGCACTCCTTACATAATCTCACTATGTTTTATTCCTATGCATGCCAGTTATTGTACACAATGGAACTGATCATGTAGAGAAAAAGAGACAAGCCTTGCGTGGCAATAAAATTTCATGCAGATGTCGTTCCATGGTGGGTGCAAAGGCAGCCCCCCCTCCACGCATTTCGGATCGTAATCAAGAGGGAGATAATTGTTATGAGGGGGATTCAGAAGGAGAAGACCACTCCTATTTACCCCATGAGGTCTTCTCTCTAACATGACATGTTGATGTTGGTAATATCATGCATATGGTGCCTTGCATTGCTTACTGTATACATTAAAGATGTCATCTGCTTAGATTAGACATGCTTTGTGTCAATGCCATCTGTTTAGTTTCTTTATCATCTATGTGAATCATGCAATGCCATCTTGTCTAGCCAGGCATCATATATGTGAATTTTGCAATGCAACCCTAGTTAGCCAGTCATCTTATATGTGAATTATATCATGCCATAATTTTTTTATTACGTGTTAAATTTGTCAACAATTTTAGTACATTCAATTACTCTTCCTGTGCATCAGCCATTTGGCACGGTCATGGAAATATCTGGAGTGGAAACAAGGTCTTCAGAGCAGACAATGCTATCTGACGAAGCGCATGTCTTGCTGGTTACCGATAGCTCCTTAGAGGAGGATTCAGAGACAGATGACCAGTCATATTTCCCCCCCGAGGTGCATGCCCTAACTTGGCAGGGTTATGTTGCTCATATCGTGTGTATGGTATCTTGCATTGCTATGTCATTTGCTTAGTTTAGACATGCTTTGTGTGAATGCCACCTGTTTAGTGTCTAATTACCATATATGTGAATAATGCAATGCCATCTTGTTGCAAGACATTATATATGTGAATTATGCAATGTTATCTTGTTGCAAGGCATTATGTATGTGAATTATGCAATGTCGTGCTGTTTAGGCAAGGATCATATATGTGAATTATATCATGCCATCCTTTTTTTGTATTTCTCATTGCTTTTGTCAACAATGTTTGTATATTCAACTGCTCTTCCTGTGCATCAGCCATTTGAATTGGCGATGGAGAAATCTGGAGTGGAAACAAGGTCTTCAGAGCAGACAATGCTACCTACTGAAGCAGATATCTTGCTGGTTATAGATAGCTCTTCAGAGGAGGATTCAGAGGCAGATGACCAGTCCTATTATCCCCCTGAGGTGTATGCTCAAACTTGGCAGGGTTATATTACTCATATAATGCATATGTTGTATTGCAATGCTTAGTTTTTACATCATATACACAATATTGAATGCCATCTCCTTAGTTGACACATCATATATGTGATTGCCCTTTGCTCACTTCCTTAGTATATAAATCACATATTTGAATTATGTCATGCCATGATGTTTACATAGACAGCATGTATCTGAATTATGGCATGCCAACCCATTTTCTAAAGACATAATATAGTTATATCATCTCATCCTGTTTACATAGTCATCATATTTAAATTATGTCATTCTATCCGTGAATTATATCATGCCATCATGTTTCCATCGACGGCATGTTTGTGATTTATGGCATGCCAACCACTTTAGTACACACATCGTATAGTTATATCATGTCATCCTGTTTACATAGTCATCATATTTTGAAGTATGTCATTCTATCCTGTTTAGTTAGCCATTATACATGTGAAATTGTATCATGCTATCCTCTTTAATTAGCCATCATATATGTGAAATTATGTCCTGCTATTCTGTTTGCTTAGACAACATAAATGTGAATTATTTCATGCCTTGTTTTCTTCCCTACTATCCATTGCACCTGTCTATCTTACAATGTTTGTACATTCAATTAGTTTTCTTGTTTATCAGCCATTTCAATTGGAGGGAGTGATGGCAGTATCTGTGTGAGTAAAAACACGGTCTTCAGAAAATATCGTGCTACCTGTCGATGCAGATAGAACCACGGTTGTACTTGCCCAAGAACCAGCCCCACCACACATAACCCACACTGATGCAGATTGTACCCCTACCCAGTTGGACAGAGAACCAGCTACACCCCTTCTAACCCCAACCCCAGCAGATAGACACCCAGTTCCCGTTGACACAGCACCGTCTCCACCACAGAGCAACCAAACACGAGCAGTTAGTAAGGCAACTGCAGTGCCCAAATCACGAGGGCCACCACTCCGAACCCGAAGTCAATGCTTAAAGCAGAAGAAGAATTGTTCTCAGGTCAGGTTCCGTAGCTATGGTTCATACTACTTTGCTCTTGCATCACTGTATTTACTGATACCAACTAATTTCAAATTTGAAGGATGCAATTGAAACTCCAATGGCGCAACAGGTATGTTTTAAATCTGTTTCTTCAACATGTTTGGCTGTTTGTTGTTGTAACTTGCTCTATGTTGATTTCAGTTTCAATTGAATAAACAGTTATGTTCGCATGCCATGCACATTACAAGTGTTGTTATTGTTGTGTAGTTTCCCACACTTATATTCATTCTATGCTGCTTTGTCTTAAATAGATATGATTCGAACTGTATCTATCTTGATTTGGCAACATAAACTAGAATGATATAGACCATATAGTGACCATACTACATAGATATATGTTTGTTTCATGCTGTTATCCTGTCCACCTTACTATTGAACTGGTTTACCAAAATGAGTTTCATATACTACATTGTAAACCTGAGATGTGTTTGTTTGTTTCTCTTTTAGAACGCGGATAAAATATTGGAGAAGAGTACCCTGTTATGCAATGGTAAAGGAAGTAATGCAGATAAGGTTAAAGATAGTGAGACATCCCTGTTGGTCTCCAAGAAAGCTAATAAAAACTATCTTGAAGACACTGAGACAACCCCAAAGTTCTGTCTTGATGTAGTGTTCGAGTTACTGGCTACCACTGCTGGCACCAGCTCTTCGACCTCATTGCCTGAATTAGTTCGACTTCTTGAGTCTCAACTTCAAGTTGAAAGACATCGATCAGATGTTATGCGATAGGAAGCCGAAGGACTGAGGAAGTCCCTGCAGAATTCAGATGCATACTTTGGTGCAACAGCAAGCGCTGGAGGACTTAAGCGCCAAACAAGAGAAACTTAATAAGCTTGCTAAGCATTTTGCCAGCATTATGGGTACCCAGGATATTGTTTCTTGAGCTCTTCTGAAGTGGTTTCAGTTCTGGACTTGTTTTGCTGCAGCGTTTATATGCTGATGTGTTCCCTGTATTTGCACTGGTGGCGAACTTTGATGCCCAGTGGATGTAATATGTGTAATAGCCATGATAGCCTAGTGTAAGTTGCTTGCTTATTTATTTCCTTGTTGTCTTGTTTATTTGTTTGCTTGTAGTTAGTGCAATTCTTTTTCTGCGGTTTGCTAGTGGCTGCAATAACCTATTTTTTAAAACTAGGCCACAATAACCATGGGCTAATATTTACTGTAGTGACACTAGGACTCCACGGGCCGTAGAAACAGTGTGCCTTCTACGGGTCGTAGAAATAGTGGGCCTTCTACGGGCCGTAGAAACAGTGGGCCGTCTACGGGCCGTAGAAACAGTGGGCCTTCTACGGGCCGTAGAAACAATGGGGATTCTACGGGCCGTATCATCAGTGGGCCTTTTACGGGCCCAATCATCAATGGGCCTTATACGGGCCGTATAATCGATTGGCCAAACATGGGCCAAACAAACTGCATTCTGGCCGTAAAACGGGCTAGAGTTGGAATCGTCCGTTCATGGGCCGACCATAACGGGCCATCATTAATAGGCCATATTTGATGACGCTATGAAAACGACCCAACGTATTAACGGACCACAGACGGGCCGACTGTGACCACGGGCTGAATTTGGCCCACAAGCAGAAAATGACAGTAATGGGCCGTAAGTAAACGAATGCTTGAAATGAGCCCAAGAATAAATGGGCTCTGAGAAGGCCAAAAATAACATGGGATGGAGACGGCCCAACGGAATAACGGGCCGTTAATGGGTATAAAGTGATACACTGTTAATTACGGGCCAGTTTCACCACGGGGCGTTAATGGGTGTAAAGTGATACACTGTTCATTATGGGCCAGTTTCAGCACGGGCCACTAATGGGCCAAGAGTTACAAAGGGCCTCATATGGGCCGAAAGACGTCATGGGCTATACATGGGCCAGAAGTGAAAACGGGCTGGAATCATATTGGACGGCCCAAATGACGCTACTGGGCCTAATATGGATAGGGCGTAACGGGCCTTGGGTTAGCAGGCTGTAAATGGGCTATATGCTAACAGGCCGTTAACAGGCTTTCCATAGGCCGGCCTGCCAGCTTTTGACCAAGTCAAATGGGCCGGCCTTTTCACAGGAATGGGCCACTGTTGGGCCATCCACGTTTCGACGTATCATAGGTGCCTTCTGTCCAGTGAGTGGATGCCATCTGTCCCAACAATGAGCTGACATGTGTTTCCTCTAGCCAATGATGATTTTACATGTGGAAAATCCCCATTGGTCGGGGCTGTTAACGGGTTATCGGATCCAAAACCCGACCTGATAGCTTAACGGCGTTCCGTTACGGTGGATGCCACGTGTCGGTCACCCTTGACGAAAGCACTTCTGTGACACACGATTTATTGTCATGGAAGTGGACACTTCCGTGATGATAATTTTGGTAATGTCATGGAACACTTCTACGACAGGACAGGTATGACTATCTTGATTCTGCCACAAATTTGTCATGGATGTACATGCATGACAAAAAAAGCGACCTACTGTGACAAACACGTATCATCACGGAAGTGTATTTTTTTGTAGTGTATGGCGCTTCCATAGCCATTCCGAGATATATTGCCATGCAACTTTCCACCGTTCCGCTTATTATGACACGCTCCATCATTGTCATACTGCTTTGCATGATCATGTAGTTGACATTGTATTTGTGGCATAGCCATCGTTCATAATTCTTTCATACATGTCACTCATGAGTCATTGCACATCCCGGTACACCGCCAGATGCATTCATATGGAGTCATATCTTGTTCTAAGTATCGAGTTCTAATCCTTTAGTTGTAAGTAAATAAAATTGTGATGATCATCATTATTCGAGCATTGTCCCAGTGAGGAAAGGATGATGGAGACTATAATTCCCCCATAAGTTGGGATGAGACTTCGGACGAAAAAAAGAGAAAAAAAGAGGCCATAAAAAAAGAGAAAATTCCGAAATAAAAAATAATAAAAAAATAATAAAATAATAATAAAATAATAAAAATGAGAGAAAAAGAGAGAAGGGTCAATGCTACTATCCTTTTACCACACTTGTGCTTCAAAGTAGCACCATGATCTTCATGATAGAGAGTCTCCTATGTTGTCACTTTCATATACTAGTGGGAATCTTTCATTATAGAACTTGGCTTGTATATTCCAATGATGGGCTTCCTGAAAATGCCCTAGGTCTTCATGAGCAAGCGAGTTGGATGCACACCCACTAGTTTCTTTTGTTGAGCTTTCATACATTTATAGCTCTATTGCATCCGTTACATGGCAATCCCTACTCACTCACATTGATATCTATTGATGGGCATCTCAATAGCCCGTTGATAAGCCTAGTTGATGTGAGACTGTCTTCTCCTTTTTGTCTTCTCGACAACCACCATTCTATTCCACATATAGTGCTATGTCCATGGCTCACGCTTAGGTATTGCGTGAAGATTGAAAAAGTTTGAGAACACCAAAAGTATGAAACAATTGCTTGTCTTGTCATCGGGGTTGTGCATGATTTAAATACGTTGTGTGGTGAAGATGAAGCATAGCCAGACTATATGATTTTGTAGGGATATCTTTCTTTGGCCATGTTATTTTGAGAAGACATGATTACTTTGTTAGTATGATTGAAGTATTATTATTTTTATGTCAATATTAAACTATGGTCTAGAATCTTATGGATCTGAATATTCTTGCCATAATAAAGAGAACTACATGGATAAATATGTTAGGTACATCAAAAATTCTGTTTTTTTTTCATTTACCTACTCGAGGACGAGCATGAATTAAGCTTGTGGATGTTGATACGTCTCCAACGTATCTATAATTTTTGATTGTTCCATGCTATTATATTATCAAACTTGGATGTTTTATATGCATTTATATGCTATTTTATGTGATTTTTGGGACTAACCTATTAACCTAGAGCCTAGTGCCAGTTTCTATTTTTTCCTTGTTTTAGAGTATTGCAGAAAAGGAAAATCAAACGGAGTCCAATTGACTTGAAACTTTATGGAACTTATTTTTGGACAAGAAGAAGCCCACGGAGTATCGGAGTTGGACCAGGAGAGTCCTGGGCTGCCCACGAGGGTGGGGGCATGCCCACCCCCCTAGGCGCACCCCCCTGCATCATGGACAGCCCGGAGATCCACTGACATACTTCTTCCTCCTATATATATCCATAGACCCTAAAAACTTTGGGGAGCACAATATATCGGGAGTTCCGCCGCCAGAAGCCTCCGTAGCCATCGAAAACCAATCTAGACCCATTCTAGCACCCTCCCGGAGGGGGGAATCCCTCTCCGGTGGCTATCTTCATCATCCCGGTGCTCTCCCTGATGAGGAGGGAGTAGTTCTCCCTCGGGGCTGATGGTATGTACCAGTAGCTATGTGTTTAATCTCTCTCTCTCTGTCTCTCTCTCTCTCGTGTTCTTGAGGTGATACGATCTTGATGTATCGCGAGTTTGTTATTATAGTTGGATCTTATGATGTCCCCCCCTCTACTCTCTTGTAATGGATTGAGTTTTCCCTTTGATGTTATCTTACCAGATTGAGTCTTTAAGGATTTGAGAACACTTGATGTATGTCTTGCGTGGGATACCCGTGGTGACAATGGGGTATTCTATTGATCCACTTGATGTATGTTTTGGTCATCAACTTGCGGGTTCCGCCTATGAACCTATGCATAGGGGTTGGCACATGTTTTTGTCTTGACTCTCCGGTAGAATATTTGGGGCACTATTTGAAGTACTTTGTGTTGGTTTGAATAGATGAATCTGAGATTGTGTGATGCATATCTTATAATCATACACACGGGTACTTGAGGTGACATTGGAGTATCCAGGTGACATTAGGGTTTTGGTTGATTTGTGTCATAAGGTGTTATTCTAGTACGAACTCTATGATAGATTGAACGGAAAGAATAGCTTCATGTTATTTTACTACGGACTATTGAATAGATCGATCAGAAAGGATAACTTTGAGGTGGTTTCGTACCCTACCATAATCTCTTCGTTTGTTCTATGCTATTAGTGACTTTGGAGTGACTCCTTGTTGCATGTTGAGGGATAGTTATATGATCCAATTATGTTATTATTGTTAAGAGAACTTGCACTAGTGAAAGTATGAACCCTATGCCTTGTTTTAACACATTGCAATACCGTTTGTGCTCACTTTTATCATTAGTTACCTTGCTGTTTTTATATTTTCAGATTACAAAAACCTATATCTATCATCCATATACCACTTGTATCACCATCTCTTTGCCGAACTAGTGCACCTATACAATTTACCATTGTATTGCGTGTGTTGGGGACACAAGAGACTCTTTGTTATTTGGTTGCAGGGTTGCTTGAGAGAGACCATCTTCATCCTACACTTCCTACGGATTGATAAACCTTAGGTCATCCACTTGAGGGAAATTTGCTACTGTCCTACAAACCTCTGCACTTGGAAGCCCAATAACGTCTACAAGAAGAAGGTTGTGTAGTAGACATCAATGATGCAGCACAATGACGGTAGGTATTTCCCTCAGTGATGAGACCAAGGTTATCGAACTAGTAGGAGAACCAAGCAACACTACGTAGACAACATCTGCACACAAATAACAAATACTCAAAACCCGACGTGTTAAAGGGGTTGTCAATCCCTTTTAGGTAACGACGCCAGGAATTGGCAAACGGGCATGAGAGGGTTATAGTAATTTGATAGATCAAACGCCGGATAAAATAAATTGTAGCAAGGTATTTTTGTATTTTTTTGTTTAATAGATCTAAAAATAAAAGCAAAGGAAAATAGATCGCAAATGGAAATATATTAAAGAAGAGACCCCGGGGCCGTAGTTTTCACTAGTGGTTTCTCTCGAGAAAAATAGCAAATGGTGGGTAAACGAATTACTGTTGGGCAATTGATATAACATCAAATAATCATGACGATATCCAGGCAATGATCATTATATAGGCATCACGTCCAAGATTAGTAGACCGACTCCTGCCTGCATCTACTACTATTACTCCACACATCGACCAATATCCAGCATGCATCTAGTGTATTAAGTTCATGGAGAAAAGGAGTAACGCAATAAGAACGATGACATGATGTAGACAAGATCTATTTATGTAGAAATAGAACCCATCTTGTTATCCTTAATAGCAATGATACATATGTGTCGGTTCCCCTTCTGTCAATCGGATCAAGCACCGTAAGATCGAACCCATCACAAAGCACCTCTTCCCGTTGCAAGATAAATAGATCAAGTTGGCCAAACAAAACCCAACTATTAGAAAAGAAATATGAGGCGATAATCAATCATGCATATAAGAGATCAAAGAAGACTCAAATAACTTTCATGGATAAAAAGAGATAGATCTGATCATAAACTCAAAGTTCATCGGATCCCAACAAACACACTGCAAAAAGAGTTACATCATATGGATCTCCAAGAGACCACTGTATTGAGAATCAAACGAGAGAGAGGAAGCCATCTAGCTACTAACTACGGACCCGAAGGTCTACAAAGAACTACTCACGCATCATCAAAGAGGCACCAATGGACATGATGAATACCTCAGTGATGGTGTCTAGATTGGATCTAGTGTTTTTGGAATTTGTGGCGGCTGGAATTGATTTTTGTAGACTCCCCTAGGGTTTCTGTAATATTAGGGTATTTACAGAGGAAAGAGGCGGTCCGGGGCAGCCAAGGTGGGCACAACCCACCAGGGCGTGCCTGGGCCTCCAGGCGCGCCCTGGTGGGTTGTGCTCCCCTCGGAGCACCCACCAGATGCTTCTCCGGCCCATTGGATGTCTTCTCATCAAAAAAATCCACAAAAACTTTCGCTGCGTTTGGACTCCGTTTGTTATTGATTACCTGCGACGTAAAAAACATGCAAAAAACAACAACTTGCACTTGACACCATGTCAATAGGTTAGTACCAAAATATGATATAAAATGACTATAAAATGATTATAAAACATCCTAGAATGATAATATAATAGCATGGAACAATATAAAATTATAGATACGTTGGAGACGTATCACATCTGCAAAGTCCCGCCACTTTCTCTTGATTTTTCTCCACTGCGACCCTTCAGCGAGTACTCTCAAATTGCCGTCTTTCTTATGGTCTTCCCTGTGCCATCACATCAACTTGGCATGCTCCTTGTTTCTGAACAAATGTTTCGACCGTGGTATTATAGGAGCATACCACATCGCCTTGGCAGGAACCCTCTTCCTAGGGCGCTCGCCCTCAACATCACCAGGGTCATCTTGTCTGATCTTATACCGCAATGCACTGCATACCGGGCATGCGTTCAAATTCTCGTACTCACCGCAGTAGAGGATGCAGTCATTAGGTCATGCATTTATCTTTTGCACCTCCAATCCTAGAGGGCATATAACCTTCTTTGCTTCGTATGTACTTTCAGGCAATTCGTTATCCTTTGGAAGCTTCTTCTTTATTATTTTCAGTAGCGAACCAAATCCCTTGTCAGATACACCATTGTATGCCCTCCATCGCAGCAGTTCCAGTGTGGTACCGAGCTTTGTGTTGTCATCTTTGCAATTTGGGCACAACCCTTTTTGTGATCCTCTAACATGCGATCGAACTTCAATTTCTCCCTTTCACTTTCGCATTCTCTCTGTGCATCAACAATGACCCGGCGAAGATCATCATCAGGCACATCTGGTGCCTCTTGATCTTCAGCTTCCCGCGTTGCAGTATCATCGTATTTAGGGAACATAGGATAGTTGTCATCATCCTCTTCTTCTTCATTGTCTTCCATTATAACCCATCTTTGTCTCTTCTTGGTCCAAGCATTATAGTGTGGCATGAAACCCTTCTAAAGAAACTGCAAGTGAAGGGTTTCGTAGAAGAGTAATCCTTCATATTCGCACAGACAGTACATGGACAATACATAAAAATATTCTGCTTGTTATCCTCCGCCACATTGAGAAAATTATGCCGGACCTCAATGTAGGCGGAGGTGCGTCGGTCACCATACATCCATTGTTGGTTCACCTGCGCGCATTATATAGTTAAGTATATCAAAAACCATTAGAGAACATCATGAATAGAGAAGTGACCAAATTAATGCAAGTTCATCAACACAATAAAACCAAAGTACAGTAGTGATCAAATGTTATTACTGAAAAAAATAAATACATAAAGTTCATACATAGTTCTCATAGAACAACATAAAACTAAACATACATTGAAACTAGCATACAACTATGTAAAAAATTTGTATGCAATAACAAATGCGATCAAAATCACAATTAAGGTAACAATTGATTCGATAGCAATAATGATACCAATCCTCATTATCAATGGCATATTTTCTAATCTTTCTAATCTTCAATCACATTTCATCCATCTAGATCTTGTGATCATCGACGACATCGACAACATGCAACTCGAATTTCATCTTCTCCTCCTCAATTCTTTTCAAAAGAAATTCAAATATTTTTTTCTTTTTAAACCAAATTTAACCTCTCAAAAATAGGGTTGTTTGTAATTTCCGGTTCACATACCTCCTAGATAAAAACATCTAGGTCACTTTGGTCGGTATAATTGACATAAACGCTAAATGAAGCAAATATTCATAAATCATAATATACCACATCTGAATCATAGACTAGACGAGAGCCGACTGGGGCGGATACCAAAACCATGGCAGTAGATAAGAACAAACAATAATAAAATTAAGAAAATTATACAAGTAGTTATCTGAATCATACAAGTAAGCATTTTTTTCCTATTGAAAAGAAGATAAGAACAAGAGGCTCACCACGGTGGTGTCGGTGATGAGATCAATGAGGGCGATCGATGGTGGTGAGGACGGAGACGGGACGACACCCTACACATGTGCAGACTCTAAGAAGTTAATTTCAGCTCAAATTGTGCTTCTAAATCAAAAGAACTCCCACATACACTCCTCAACTAAAACCCACAAACCAGTCTACTTCTAGATCATTTGAAATGAGCTAAACTAGCAGTGAGAGATGAAACGATGAAGTGGCTAACCTTTTAGAACACTTGTGTAGTTGGTGCACCGCCAAACCTAGACCAATCTTGGGGAAAACGTTGATTGGAGGTCGAGCTCAGAGAGGATAAAACTTAAGTGTCGCTCCGGCATTTCATGGAACACCTCATGTGCATATACAATAAAAAAAGAGTAGCCCACACCTCCACCCTTCCACAACCAAAAAATAGAGGAGATGGGGGGCGTGGATATATATAGGAAAAACTTTAGTCTCGGTTTGTGTCTAAAACCGGGACTAATGGCCTACCCTTTAGTCCCCGTTCCAGACACCAACCGGGACTAAAGGGCAGCAACCCCTTTAGTCCCGGTTGGTGGCTAGAACCGGTACTAAAGGTCCCAACTGAATTGGGACAGATGCCTGCCGAGGCCTGGCCGGCGTCTTAGCCTCTCGAACCGGGACTGATGCTCCCATTAGTCCCAGTTTGTAACACGATCAAGACTAATGCTCTAATCTGCCCAGTACCAAATCCCTGTTTCCTACTAGTGGATGCAGGGTTGTCTTGACAAATTTGGCCCATGTAGGACAAATGTCATCTCCAAGGTAGTAAGCAAATCATGTACTCACGACCTTTGACAACATACACTACTGCAGGATGTTGCTAATGCAACACTACGATTAGAGACCCTTCAAGAAACTGTGTGCGATGCAATAATCGTAAACGGTGTTGTATGAAAACCGTCCGAAATGTATAAAATGTTTGCGATGATGGATGCATCAAACACGGTTCAGGTTTTATTTGCGTGTGCGATGAAGGGCATACGGTTTAGTTCAATGAACTGTTTGCGATGAGGAGGGACAAATGAAACAGACAGCCAGATAAAGGCGTGTGCGATACACAACATACAGTTCACTCGGATGAATTGTTTGTGATTAGGCAACACAAAAGAAACGGTCAGCCAGATCAAAGGTGTGTGCGACATACGGAATGCAGTTCACTTAGATGAACTGTTTGCGTTCAGACATGAGAACAGAACTGGTTCAAATGAACAAGATGTGTGTGATACGAGGCAAACAGGTCTGTAATCAGAGACGTGTGCGAAGACCGATAACAACACAGACGATTACTGCTAACAAGCCGTGTGTGTTGTGAGAAAACGATTCCTAGTATACAATTGTGAGTGATTGATGAAAACATGACCGACTGGTTCCATTGTTTAGTCCGTGTGCGATGTGATTTTCTTTGTCTGCACAAGATCTACGCCCTGTCTATAGCATCAACATATATACTTTAAAAGACAAAATTGCATAACCAAATTAAGCATACAATTACACAAGTGACTACACACATAACATTTCCACACACAACAGAAACCAATTACATGCATATAAAGTAGGAGAAACGAGGATCTAATCCTCTACTTATTGTTGTGACGACGCTTGCCATTGCTCTGCTTCCGGCTGGATCCCTGGCCGTTTTGGGGAAGGAGGGACTTCCTCATGTCAACAATCCGCATGTACATGTTATAGCTCATGTACGCATCCTTGGCCGCGTACACGACGTGAGCTTTGTCGAGTTTCTCCATCCAGGACGAGTGCCAGGCATGCTTGTCCTTGTTGCACGAATCCTTCATGTGTATGTAGTAGGGGTTGATGATGGCCTCGGCAAGGTGAACCAGTGAGTCCTTCTCATGCTCCTTTGCTGTCCCTGATCTTGTATTTGCCCTGGATGTCGACAAGATTCTGGCAGGCGATGCCTGAATTCTCGAGCGCCTTTACATATTTGGTGATGTCCACCATAGCGAACATGTAGTGGGGGCTGTTGAAAAACCTGGCGAAATGCTCGTAAGGCCTTATGGCCAGGCAGTAGTGGTATACGAGGACGTGGTGGCGCACACACATCTGGGTGACGGTGACCTTGGGACGAGACCCGACACGAGCGCGGGTGTACTCGAGGTCGAACCCGACCACCTTGTACTTCTCCTCGGCAAGCAACAACTCCATGATGTGGATGGAGTGCTCCGCCCAGACCGGGTCGTTGGTGTACATGATACGTCTCCATCATATCTACTTTTCCAAACACTTTTGCCCTTGTTTTGGACTCTAACTTGCATGATTTGAATGGAACTAACCCGGACTGACGCTGTTTTCAGCAGAATTACCATGGTGTTATTTATGTGCAGAAACAAACGTTCTCGGAATGACCTGAAACTTCACGGAGCAACTTTTTGGAAAATATAAAAAATACCTGCAAAATATGAAGGCCAGGGGGCCCACCACCTCTCCACGAGGGTTGGGGGCGCCCCCCTACCTCATGGGCCCCCTGGTGCCTCTCCCACTCCAACTCCAACTCTATATATTGTGTTTCAGGGTGAAAAAAATCAGAGAGAATAATTCATCACGTTTTACGATACGGAGCCGCTGCCAAGCCCTAAAACTTCTCGGGAGGGCTGATCTGGATTCCGTTTGGGGCTCCGGAGAGGGGAATCCGTCGCCATCGCCATCATCAACCATCCTCCACCACCAATTTCATGATGCTCACCGTCGTGCGTGAGTAATTCCATCGTAGGCTTGCTGGACGGTGATGACCTTAGTTTGAGGAGTTCATGTATTCACTATGTGTTAATGCTTTGTTCCAGTACTCTATTAAAAGGAGGCCTTAATATCCCTTAGTTTCCATAAGGACCCCGCTGCCACGGGAGGGTAGGACAAAAGATGTCATGCAAGTTCTTTTCCATAAGCATGTATGACTATATTCGGAATACATGCCTACATTATATCAATGAACTGGAGCTAGTTCTGTGTCACCCTAGGTTATGACTGTTACATGATGAACCGCATCCGGCATAATTCTCTATCACCGATCCATTGCCTACGAGCTTTCCATATATTGTTCTTCGCTTATTTACTTTCCGTTGCTGTTGCTATCATCACTACAAAACACCAAAAACATTACTTTTACTACTGTTACCTTTTGCTACCATTACCACTACTATCATATTACTTTGCTACTAAACACTTTGCGGCAGATATTAAGTTTCCAGGCGTGGTTGAATTGACAACTCAGCTGCTAATACTTGAGAGTATTCTTTGGCTCCCCTTGTGTCGAATCAATAATTTTGGGTTGAATACTTTACCCTCGAAAACTGTTGCGATCCCCTATACTTGCGGGTTATCAGGACTATTTTCTAGCGTCGTTGCGGGGGAGCATAGCTCTATTCTTTGAGTCACTTGGGATTTATATCTGCTTATCATTATGAAGAACTTGAAACATCCAAGAACCAAGATTTATCCCTCAACTATGAGGGGAGGTAAGGAACTGCCATCTTGCTCTGCACTTGATTCACCTTCTGTTTTGAGTAAGCTTGCGACACCTAAAACTGCTTCTGCTATTCGTTCTGATATGTCGCATGTTATTGATGATGCCACTTCTGCTATACATGATA
The DNA here is from genome assembly GCF_018294505.1 of Triticum aestivum. NCBI lineage: Eukaryota > Viridiplantae > Streptophyta > Magnoliopsida > Poales > Poaceae > Triticum > Triticum aestivum. The sequence continues at coordinate 520,048,977 of NC_057806.1, read as the reverse complement.
GTTTTGATGAAACTACTTCTATGCTTGATACTACCGTGCCACTTGGTGAATTCCTTGATGAACAACTTGCTAGGGCTAGAGAGATTCAAAATATTGAATCTGATAAGACTGATGAAAGTGATGATGAAGAGTCACTTGTTATTCCTGAGGGTTATTTTTTTGATCAAGAAGCCTCTTTAGCTATTTTAGCTTGCAAAGATAGATACAAACTTAAGAGGTTAATAGCTAAATGGAATAAGCAATCTCTAAATGCTAGGATGAAGCCAGATCCTGCTTTTGCTACTTCACCTATCTTTGATACTGATAAGGATTATGAATTCTCTATTGATCGAGATATAATTACTTTGGTTGAATCTGATCCTTTTCATGGTTATGAATCTGAAACTGTTGTGGAACATCTTACTAAATTAAATGATATAGCTACCCCTGTTCACTAAGAATGAGAGAACTTGCTACTTTTATATCCTTAAAATATTTCCGTTCTCATTAAAGGGTGATGCTAAGATATGGTTTAATTCTCTTGATCCTGGTTATGTGCGTAGTCCCCAGGATATGATTTATTACTTCTTTGCTAAATATTTCCCTGCTCATAAGAAACAAGCTGCTTTAGGGGATATATATAATTTCGTGCAAATTAAAGAAGAGAGTCTCCCACAAGCTTGGGGGAGGCTTCTCCAATTACTTAATGCTTTGCATGATCATCCTCTTAATAAAAATGAAATACTTGATATCTTTTATAATGGACTAACCAATGCCTCCAGAGATTACCTGGATAGTTGTGTTGGTTCTGTTTTCACGGAAAGAACACCGGATGAAGCTGAAATCCTATTGAATAATGTGTTGACAAATCAAAATAATTGGACACCTCCGGAGCCAATTACTGAGCCTATTCCTAAACCAACTCCGAAGAAAAGGGGTATTCTATTTCTCAGTCCTGAAGATATGCAAGAGGCAAAGAAATCTATGAAAGAAAAAGGTATTAAAGCTGAAGATGTTAAGAATTTATCTCCTATTGAAGAAATACATGGTCTTAATTTACCGCCTGTTGAAGAAACATATGATCTTGATCCCCTACCTATTGAAGAAACTCATGGTGTTGATAACCCGACACAGGTAGTAAAGGTAAATTCTCTCTATAGATATGATAAAGCTGAAATCCCATTTACTAAGTTTGCTAGCCCATGCTTAGACGAGTTTGATAAATTTATGGCTAAACAAGAAGACTTTAATGCTTATTTTGGTAGACAATTCAAATATGCTTGAACACTTGGGTGATTATATGGCCAATGTCAAAGGTGAACTTAAACTTATAAGTAAACATGCTTCTATGGTTACCACTCAAGTAGAACAAGTACTTAAAGCTCAAAATGATTTGCTCAATGAATTGAATAGTAAGAATAATGATAATGCTGTTAGAGTGGCTACTAGAACTGGTAGAATGACTCAGGAACCTTTGTATCCTGAAGGCCATCCTAAGAGAATTGAGCAAGATTCTCAGAGAAATAATATAGATGCACCTAGTCCTTCTAAAAGGAAGAAAACAAAAAATGATAGGACTTTGCATGCTTCTAGTGAACCTATTACTGAAACACCTGAGAATCCAAATGATATTTCTATTTTTGATGTTAAAACACAATCTGGTAATGAACCTGAAACTAGTAATAATGTTAATGATATATAAATTGAACCTGCTGTTGATCTTGATAACCCATAATCAAAGAATCAACGTTATGATAAGAACGACTTTGTTGCTAGGAAACATGGTAAAGAAAGAGAACCATGGGTTAAGAAACCCATGCCTTTTCCTCCCAAACCATCCAAGAAAAAGGATGATGAGGATTTTGAGCGCTTTGCTGAAATGATTAGACCTATGTTTTTGCGTATGCGATTAACTGATATGCTTAAAATGAATCCTTATGCTAAGTATATGAAAGAAATTGTTACAAATAAAAGAAAGATACCGGAAGCTGAAATTCCCACCATGCTTGCTAATTATACTTTTAAGGGTGGAATACCTAAGAAACTTGGAGATCCCGGTGTACCCACTATACCATGCTCTATTAAAAGAAACTATGTTAAAACTGCTTTATGTGATCTTGGAGCATGTGTTAGTGTTATGCCTCTCTCTTTAGGTCGTAGACTTTATTTGAATAAGTTGACACCTACTGAAATATCTTTGCAAATGGCTAATAAATCAACTGCTATACTAGTCGGTATTTGTGAGGATGTGCCTGTTGTAGTTACAAACGTTACTATCTAAACGGACTTTGTTGTTCTTGATATTCCCGAGGACGATAATATGTTTATTATTCTTGGAAGCCCCTTTTTGAATACTGCAGGGGCTGTTATTGATTGCACTAAAGGCAATGTCACTTTTCATGTTAATGGTAATGAGCATACGGTACACTTTCCAAGGAAACAACCTCAAGTCCACATTATCAATTCTATTGGAAATATTCCATCGATTATATTTGGAGGTTTTGAATTTCCCCTTCCTACTGTCAAGAAGAAATATGATATTCTTATTATTGGGGACGTGCATATCCCCGTTGAGGTAACATAGTGTTATTCGAAATATCTCCGGTTCCATGTTATTTGGAATGAGTTCGTTAACAAGACTTGATCGACCTTGCTAGTGGATTCCTTTTGATGAGCATGATATGGATGAAACTAGAAAGCACAACCTTCTATACCCCACTTTTACATTCTGTTATTTATATTAAATAAATAGAAATAAACATTTTTCTGTCTGTTATCTGATTATCCGTGCAATATAAAAATACCCTGAAAATAAAAGTTCTCCAAATGCCCTGAAATTTAAATATGATTTTTTCTAGAATATTTGAGAATATTTGGCACTGAGAACACAGCAGGGGGTCAACCACCTGCCCACGAGGGTGGAGGGTGTGCCCCCCTGCCTCGTGGGCCCACGGTGCAACTCCACTTATCCCTTCACCCACACACTCCTTCTTCCTCCCCCAAACACGAATATCCAGCTCAAGCACGAGTTCTAGCTCACTTTGCTGCCATTTTCGATCTCCTTGCTCAAAGCACATCTCACAAAACTGCTTGGGGAGATTGTTGGTATGTGACTCCTCCATTGGTCCAATTATTTTTTGTTCTAGTGCTTTATCCATTGTAAATTTTTGCTGCTTAGGTGACCCTGTTCTCTAGGTTGCATGTCAAATTTATATGGCCAAAAGTAGTTTTGATGCATGATATAGGCCCTAGGCACTTGTAGGAGTAGTTGCTATCAATATTATTGAGTTTGGTTTACTTTTATTTTGAAGTTACTAAAAATTTCAGAATTTTTCAGAAAATGATGAAGAGACTTTTGAGGGGCTCATCGAGCCAAAGCTCGAAGGAAAAGGCACTGAAGCCTAAGTATAATCTGCCTCGCACCACGGAGGTTCGGGCGTCTGAATGGCCTTCCGATGATTCCTGAGAGCAGCCGGGATTTATGAAAATTTTCATGAATTGGCTAGGAATGCAGGCCTCACCGCTTTCCTCCATGACCAATGCGATCAGTATCTCTTACTCACAAATACCTTTGTGAAATCTTTCATTTCCATTCTAGGAGCTCACCACCTACGGTGGAGTTTCATTTATATGATGAGCATAAGGACATGTCACTTTATGATTTTTGTCGGGTTTGTTTAGTCCCTTTCGAGGGCAAGACAGAGGAACCACATCACGATGATGTGGACGGGTTTATTGATACTATCACTGTAGGGGAAACAAGGAAGGTTTCCGTTGCACGAATCACTAGCATACATTTTCCTGTTTTACGCTATTTTGCATTATTTGCTAGTCGTTGTTTAATTGGTCGTGGAAACTGTGGAAACCTTAGTATCCCTGATATTATTATTTTGCTCCACGGTTTATACAGTGATAACTCTGTTAGTATGGGTGGCATTATTGCTAAATGGTCAAGTCTGAACCGTACCAAGGGCCCCATCTTTGGAGGCATCTATGCTTCACGCCTAGCTGCACATTTTAACATACCTATTAGGCATTATGAGAAGGAAGAAAAAGTGTTGCCTCATGTTGACCTATATTATAAAAGTATGGTGGCACATGATTTTATTGCTAATAATAGTGAAGGAGAGCTTAAATATAAATTGTTCTTTGATAAATAACATCCTGAGAATATTACCCTGCCTGCTCCTTCTTTGTTTGATTTATCTGCAGGCTGGTACCTTGTTCCGTTGAAGGCTATTCACGCCTACCGGAACCCTGCACCAGCTATGGAGCCAGAGCCAGAACCACAAGTTGATCCTTCACGACAGTCTAATTACCAGTGGGATCCAGAGATGATTGTCAGCCAGTGGCAATCGGAGTCTTCTTCTTCATAGTACGACCCTAGCTACTATTATGGATACCCGCCAGGCCAGCCGTGGCCATAGACCAACTTAGGCCAAAAGCCTAAGCTTGGGGGAGTACGTATTTCCCACCGATCGGTGCTAGATGCCGGTGCTCATACTTTTTCATTGTATCATCCATGCTAGTTTATTTCCTTTTTATGCTTTCTTCTTGTGTGTTTAATAAACCTTAAGAAAAAAAATTAGTTGTAGCTTCTAGCTAGTTTTAATTTCCATGCTTGTAGTAGTAATTAAAAAGAAAACCCAAAAATATTTCCTGTTCTTCTTTTGCTTGTTGGGAGCTTTCCCGTGTAAATAGTTTTATTTCTTTTCTTTTCATTGGGGGTCGATAGGAGAAGACCATGATTAAATTGTTGAAGTGTCTCTTATATGCAGAAATGTTGATCTGACAAAAGAGCCCATATTTCCTTGTATTCTCCTGTTTATTGAATGCTTGCAGATTCCTGCTTAGTCCAATGCACATGCACTATTATTATTATTCACATCGTTCGGTCATGCAAGTGAAAGGCAATGATGATGATATATGATGGACTGACTAAGATGAGAAAAGCTGGTATGAACTCGACCTCTTTTGTTTTTGTAAATATGATTAGTTCATCATTCCTGATTCAGCCTATTATGAATAAGCATGTTTGCAATGACAACTAGAGATCATAGTTTCTTGTGCCATGCTTGATTAGCTATGAGTTATAATGGTTTACCTTGCGTGCCAACATGCTATTGAGATGGTTATGATGTGGTATGATAGGGTGGTATCCTCCTCTGAATGATTTAAGTGACTTGACTTGGCGCATGTTCACGCATGTAGTTGAAACAAAATCAACATAGCCTTCACGATATTTATGTTCATGATGGATTATATCCTACTCATGCTTGCATTCGGTGTTGATTAATTTTAATGCATGTTCATGACTGTTGTCGCTCTGTAGATGGTCGCTTCCCAGTCTTTTGCTAGCCTTCACATGTACTAAGCAGGAATACTGCTTGTGCATCCAATCCCTTAAACCCCAAAGTTATTCCACACGAGTCCACTATACCAAGCTATATACGGTATCTACCAGACGTTCCAAGTAAATTTGTATGTGCCAAACTCTAAACCTTCAAATAAATATCCTGTTTTGTATGCTCGAATAGCTCATGTATCAACTAGGGATGTCTGTATCTTCCATGTTAGGCGGGTTATTCTCAAGGGGAGTGGACTCCGCTCCTCACTCACAAGATAAATGGCTGGTCACCGGGATGCCCAATCCCATGCTTTATGCAAACTAAATCAAGATAATTGCAAACAAAACTCCCCCTGGGACTCTTGTTAGTTGGAGGCACTCGTTGTTTCGAGCAAGCCATGGATTGATACTTGTTGGTGGAAGGGGGAGTATAAACTTTACCATTCTGTTTGGGAACCGCATATAATGTGTGTAGCATGGAAGATATTGCCATCTCTTGGTTGTTATGTTGACAATGAAAGTATACCGCTCAAAATATTATTCACCTCTGTTTCAAAACCGAGCTATGGCACCTCTACAAACCCCTGCTTTCCTCTATGAAGGGCCTATCTATTTACTTCTATGCCGAGTCATCATACTCTTATTAAAAAGCACTAGTTGGAGAGCACTGCTGTCATTTGCATTCATTATTGTTAGTTTACATTGAGTATGACTTGATTGGATCTATTTTACCATGAATTACAATGTCTAGTCAGTCCTTGGTCTTTAAAGGTGCTTTGCATTTATGTTTTGCAGTCTCAGAAAGGGCTAGCGAGATACCATCTTGTTATATCATATTATGATTGTTTTGAGAAAGTGTTGTCATCCGAGATTTAATATTATTGCTCGCTAGTTGATTGTGCCATTGATATGAGTAAACTTGAGACCTAAGCGTTATTGTGAATGTGGTTAGTTATAATCTTTGCTGAAAACTTGAATGCAGGCTTTACATATTTACAACAACAAGAGCAAACAGAGTTTGTAAAAGTTTTTCTTTATCACTATCAGTTTGTCAACTAAATTGCTTGAGGACAAGCAAAGGTTTAAGCTTGGGGGAGTTGATACGTCTCCGTCGTATCTACTTTTCCAAACACTTTTACCCTTGTTTTGGACTCTAACTTGCATGATTTGAATGGAACTAACCCGGACTGACGCTGTTTTCAGCAGAATTCTCCATGGTGTTATTTATGCGCAGAAACAAACATTTTCGGAATGACCTGAAACTTCACGGAGCAACTTTTTGGAAAATATAAAAAATACCCGCAAAAGATGAAGGCTAGGGGGCCCACCACCTCTCCACGAGGGTGGGGGTGCGCCTGCCCCCCTAGGGTGTGCCCCCTACCTCGTGGGCCCCCTGGTGCCTCTCCGACTCCAACTCCAACTCTATATATTGTGTTTCGGAGAGAAAAAAACCAGAGAGAAGAATTCATCGTGTTTTACGATACGGAGCCGCCGTCAAGCCCTAAAACCTCTCGGGAGGGCTGATCTGGAATCCGTTCGTGGCTCCGGAGAGGGGAATCTGTCGCCATCGTCATCATCAACCATCCTCCATCCCCAATTTCATGATGCTCATCGCCGTGCGTGAGTAATTCCATTGTAGTCTTGCCGGATGGTGATGGGTTGGATGGGATCTATCATGTAATCGAGTTAGTTTTGTTAGGGTTTGATCCCTAGTATCCACTATGTTCTGAGATTGATGTTGCTATGACTTTGCTATGCTAAATGCTTGTCACTAGGGCCCTAGTGCCATGATTTCAGATCCGAACCTATTATGTTTTCATCAATATATGAGTGTTCTTGATCCTATCTTGCAAGTCTATAGTCACCCATTATGTGTTATGATCCGTTAACCCCGAAGTGAGAATAATCGGGATACTTACCGGCGATGACCGTAGTATGAGGAGTTCATGTATTCACTATGTGTTAATGCTTTGTTCTGGTACTCTATTAAATGGAGGCCTTAATATCCCTTAGTTTTCGTAAGGACCCGCTGCCACGGGAGGGTAGGACAAAAGATTTCATGCAATTTGTTTTCCATAAGCACGTTATATAAATGAACTGGGGCTAGTTCTGTGTCACCCTAGGTTATGACTGTTACATGATGAACCGCATCCGGCATAATTCTCTATCACCGATCCATTGCCTACAAGCTTTCCATATATTGTTCTTCGCTTATTTACTTTCCGTTTCTATTGCTATCATCACTACAAAAACACTAAAACATTACTTTTACTACTGTTACCATTTTCTACCGTTACCACTACTATCATATTACTTTTATACTAAACACTTTGCTGCAGATATTAACTTTCCAGGTGTGGTTGAATTGACAAATCAGCTGCTAATACTTGAGAGTATTCTTTGGCTCCCCTTGCGTCGAATCAATAAATTTGGGTTGAATACTTTACCCTCAAAAACTGTTGCGATCCCCTATACTTGCGGGTTATCAGTACACCACCGAGAGGTCCATGAACCTTTTGTGGGTTTCCACCATGGCACGCATGGTGAACTGCTTCTCGTCGTCGGCAACCGCTCGAAGCACCATTGGAGCCACGTAGGATACCCTCTAAGAATTTCTCGTGGTGGGTGTGCTTCTTGAAATAGTGGGGCATGATCGAAAGGTTGAAGAGACACAAGGGTAGGTTAAATGGCCACTGTAATAAATGGGGGCCGGCCGGCCTGTAATCTCATGTCTTGTCACGGTGTTCATAGCGGAGGATTCCTGAATCCAGTACACGCTTGACAACACCGCACCCCAGGCTTGGGCTCGAAGAGCCTGTTCCCAAGCTACTGTGTTGTTTACCGTGCAAGCTTCCCGCCCGGCTAGTTTGGCCACGCGTCGGCTAGAAGAGGGACAAATCATGGGAGTTTATTGGCAAAAAGCTTTGTAAAAACGAAGTGTGTGGAATGATTTCGGTCATAAGTTTACCCTTGGGTGATGAGGTCAAAGTTACACAGAAAGGTGACGATGGACACTCGAGTGCGATAATTAATTCTGCGCTCTACAGTACACACGGTGGAAGAAACCAACTGTGTGTAATATTGTCGAAGATCGTAGTCCAGTTAGCTATACAGATCGTGTGCTGTGAGATCGACAAGGTAAACTGATTAGAGAATGGTTAATAAAATCTAAGATCCTTGCATATTAAGGTCAAAATAGTGCTCGCAATATATGAGTCTCATACGATGCCATTTCAACGATTGTACCACAAAATCTCAAAATGTTACAAGGTTCAAATTCTAGAGTTATATGGCTCAAATTCGAAGATTACAAGGTTCAAAATGATATTAGAAATGAAATTCAGCTCATCAGCTGCAAATGCTCACATTGATGCGTTGAACATGGATATCAGAGAGGTTCAAACTAATATCACCGCTTTCTAAGTCTGGCTTCGAAACCTCATAATCTTTGCAAAGGGGTCAGCCACTGAGAAGTCATGTATGGGGTTGACCCGATGACTTCCGATTACTCTGTCATCTGAAGTTCCAAAATGAAATTCAGCATTTTTGGAGCCTACTCCATTCTGCCGCAGGTGCCGGCGCTGATCAACAGACCATTCATTTTTGTGAAATAAATCTAGGGAAAACACTATAAAAAAAGACACATCCGTGACATTTTGGGCCGAACGAATTTTTTTCTGTCATACATATGACACTTCTATGACGATAATTGTGACAAAACCCGGTATCATCATACATGTGGTGGGATCCTACTTCTATGACAAAAAATCATGAAAGAAAATGGGCTTTTCGTCCTGGATGGGCCGGAGACGCAGCTGCATGACATTCTTTGGGCCGTCCATGACGGAAAATACCATGGTAGAAGCAAGGGCGAGGAAAATTTCGGGGAGTTCCCGGTTACGGTGGGATGTCGGGGGCTGAGTGATGCATGTTTCTCTCGTACACGTACCCGCGTGTGTGCGAGGCGTTGGCTCTAAATGAACCCGAGCGAGGCGTTGGGCTCTAATTGAACCCGAGCGATTTGTAACGCCCCGAGACCGTTGCGCCAGGTGTCTTCCGGTGTTTCGTTGTTGTTGTGTTGTCATTCGCTTGCGTGTTGCATCTTTCTAATGTCATCATGTGCATTGCATCATCATGTTTTCAAAACTTGCATCCGTCCGGGTTTCCCCAGTTCCGTCTGTTGTCCGTTCTGAGCCCAACCACACTTGCACGCGCCCGCGGTATGTCCGAAATATTATTTTATAAGTGGCTGGAAAATGTTCTCGGAATGGGGATGAGAGTTGGCGTGTGGTCTTATTATAGTGTAGATAGACCGCCTGTCAAATTTCATCGCATTCGGAGTTCGTTTGACGCCCCAACGATTAACTATAGCGGCAGTATAGCCGGTCAAACGTCGGACGTTTTCGGTCTCCGGAAATAGTTGTCGGGTTGCTTTCCCCCTCTCTCTTCTCAGCCCACCACCACTCACCGTCAGGCCCTACCTAACCTCTCTCGTCAGCCTGCGACTCTCCTCGCACGCGCGTCCGAAAATTGTCCTGGACCCGACCCGGACAGTTGTCACCGTTGGACTCAGATCACCCCCAAACATCTACAAAATATCTCCATTTTTTAATTGGACTCCCTAGCTATTTATTCGCGACCGTCCGTTTCCGATCGGACCGAGGTAGCCCCTAACCTCATCTGTGAGGTATATATAGTCCACCCTTAGTCTTTTTGGACAAACCCTAAAATCTAGGGACTTTGTCCCATGGCGCCGCCACCTACCTTTCTTCCTCGGGATCCCCTCATTTCCCCGATCCAATCCCACCAACCAGCTCCCCATAAATTTCATCACCGAGCCAACTGGCGGCCTCCCTGCGTAGCCGCACCGATCCCCTCTCCTCCTTCCATGGAATCATCACAGCCGGCGAACCCAGCCACCAGGATCGGCCTCCTCCTTGTTCCCATCCTCCTCTTTTTTTTCCTTCAGCATGCCTGGCCTAACTCTCTCCCTGTCGCCTACAGGAACCCGTCGAAGAGCACCTCGACCATGCGGGATCGTGGGAGCGCCGGCCACCGTGGTTCGCGGGTGAGCAAGCCCCCACGTTGACCTCTCCTCGTCGTTCCCCTATGTTTCCTCTCTGTCCTCCGATCCTCCTCCTGATTTTCCCTCTCTCTCTCATGGTGGCTCTCTCTCTCCATCCCAGGAACGGGCAGGAACTCGCCCAAGCTCCACGGCGTCGACGTCGCCGTCCTGCTGTGTCCGGTTACCTACAACAAGACGCAGACCGGCAGATCCGAACCCAGTTGCTTCCCTCGCCCGCTCCCGCGTCCGGTCGCCATCGTCCTGCATCCATGGCAGCACCAGATCCTGCGCCCGCGGCACCTGCCTCGACTGCCTCGTGTTCGTCTCGAGCGCGCCCTGCGTGTTGACCGCGGCCCCGCACCCTCTCGCTCGATCCAGACGGGATCGAGGAGCGGGACGAGCCCAGCACCGCGGCTTGCCCACTGCAGGCCTCGATCACCTCAAGCCCAGCCGCAGGCCAGCGCCAGGCCTCCCTCCTCCACCGAACGGGCCAAGGCCGAGCGCACACTCCTCACCCAGCCGGCCTAGTTCACCTCTGCCTCACGTGTCAAGTCCATGGGTGAGCAGCCCAGTTCTTCACAGATTCAGCCCATATTTTTTTTGTGCGCTGCGAATTTTTCCATTTAACCTGAGACTGCAGTTTTTACAGAGAGGTCCCTAAACTTCATGCTTATAATAACTTAATAACCGTGCATCGGATCTAAATAAATTATATATGAAAGTTGCTTAGAATTTTGTCTAGTTTAAAAACATGCAACTTTCGTCTATATTCAAAATGTTTAAAATGCTATTTGTGTAACTTTGTCCATATGCCACGCTAAAATGATTTAATTCATAACTGAATAACCGTAACTCGGAATTGAATAATCTTTATATGTAAATGGGGTAGAATTTTGCATAGTTTAACATGGTGGCATCACTTTGCATGTTTAACAACTCTAAAATTATGTTTAGGGCAGAACAGTACCATAACCAAAATATGCACATGAGGATTTTTCCGGACATGTTGTTTGTTGTTCCGGCCTCATTTAAACTTGCCTAGATAGGTAGTTTTGTTTTGCTTCACCTCTTGCCATGCTAACAACATTTAATATTGTTGGGTACATAAACGAGATCAAACTAAATAACTTGAATGTGGTGTTTCATCAATATGCAACCCGTTGCATATTGAGGTCCACTTAATTTGTAGGATTGTTTGTGCACTTTGCCATGCCATGCCTCATTAAGCCGGACATGCATCATACTTGTTTGCGCATCGTGCCATGATTATGTGACGGTTGTTTACTATGTTGTTTGCTTCTTTCCGATGTTGCTTCTTCGGGTTGGTTCCGAAAACGTCGTGTTTGTGAGGAACCGTTCGACTACATCCGTTTGTCTTCTTCATGGACTCATTCTTCTTCCTTGTGGGATTTCAGGCAAGATGACCATACCCTCGAGATCACTTCTATGTTTGCTTGCTAGTTGCTCGCTCTTTTGCTATGCCTATGCTATGATGCCTACCACTTGCTTATCATGCCTCCCATGTTGTTGAACCAAGCCTCTAACCCACCTTGTGCTAACAAACCGTTGTTTGGCTATGTTACCGCTTTGCTCAGCCCCTCTTATAGCGTTGTTAGTTGCAGGTGAAGATTGAAGTTTGTTCCTTGTTGGAACATTGAGATGTTGCTCCTTGTTGGAACATGGTTACTTGTTGGGATATCACAATATATCTTATTTAATTAATGCATCTATATACTTGGTAAAGGGTGGAAGGCTCGGCCTTATGCCTGGTGTTTTGTTCCACTCTTGCCGCCCTAGTTTCCGTCATATCGGTTTTACGTTCCCGGAATTTGTGTTCCTTACGCGGTTGGGTATAATGGGAACCCCTTGACAGTTTGCTTCGAATAAAACTCCTCCAGCAAGGCCCAACCTTGGTTTTACCATTTTCCACCTAACCTCTTTTTCCCTTAGGTTAGACCAGCCCAAGGGTCATCTTTATTTTAACCCCCCCCCGGGCCAGTGCTTGTCTAAGTGTTGGTCCGAAAGCCTGCGGGGCCACCTCGGGGAAACTTGAGGGCTGGTTTCACTCGTAGCTTGACCTAACCGGTGTTGCCCTGAGAATGAGATATGTGCAGCTCCCATCAGGATGTCGGCACATCGGGCGGCTTTGCTAGACTTGTTTTACTATTGTCGAGGATGTCTTGTAGAACTGGGATACCGAGTCTGATCGGAATGTCTCGGGAGGAGGTCTATTCCTTCATTGACCGGGAGAGCTTGTGATGGGATAAGTTGGGACACCCCCGCAGGAATTTGAACTTTCAAAAGCCGTGCCCGCGGTTATGGGCAGATGGGAATTGGTTAATGTCCGGTTGTAGAAAACCTGAAGTTGACCTTAATTAAAATACATCAACCGCGTGTGTAACCGTGATGGTCTCTTTCCGGCGGAGTCCGGGAAGTGAACACGGTTGTTGGAGTTATGCTTGACGTAGGTTGTTCTAGGATCACTTCTTGATCATAGTTGTTCGATCGTGCTTTTGCTTTCTCTTCTCGCTCTCTTTTGCGAATAGGTTAGCCACCATACATGCTAGTCGCTTGCTGCAGCCCACCTCATACCTTTTACCTTACCCATAAGCTTAAATAGTCTTGATCGGGAGGGTGCGAGATTGCTGAGTCCCTATGGCTCACAGATACTTCCAAAACCAGCTTGCAGGTGCCGAGGTTACCGTGCAGATGACGCAACCAAGCTCAGGAGGAGCTCAATGAAGATCTTTTCCTTCGTGTTGCTTCATTCTAGTTGATCAGTAGTGCAGCCCAGTTGGGGCGATCGGGGACCGTGTCGCATTTGGGGTTCTTCTTTTATTTTGGTTCCATAGTCGGACCTTGATTGTATTTGGAGGTTGTAATGCTTTATTCATGTATTGTGTGAAGTGGCAATTGTAAGCCAACTATGTATCTCTTTCCCTTATATTTTACATGGGTTGTGTGAGGATTACCTCACTTGCAACATTGCTTTCAATGCGGTTATGCCTCTAAGTCGTGCTTCGACACGTGGGAGATATAGCCGCATCATGGGCATTACAAGTTGGTATCAGAGCCTTCCCCGACCTTAGGAGCCCCCACTGGTTGATCGTTTTTAGTAGCCCAGTTGTGTCTAGAAAAAAATGTTTTGAGTCATTTAGGAATTATATATCGGAGAGTTTAGGAATTATTTTCCTTCCCAGTCTCTTCATCGCTCTGGTAAGGCATCCTGACGTAGAGTTTTGACTCTTCTCTTCTCAAATTTCACTAATTTTTTTTAGGATCACGCGGGTATCTTGGAATCGTTCCGATGGTTTTGTGACGTGAACATTGTCTTGGTGCCTCCTGTCACGGGTTTTGTGGAAGTGTCCCGGGGAGTTGAGCTCTGAGGTGTTGTCGTCATAATTTTATCGTTGCAGTTCTGGAATACCTGAGTTTAGTTCGCCGACATCAAAAATATCTTTTATGCAGTTCGTTGGTGAGATAACCTCGACGCCACCTAGTACTTGGGCGGGAGTTCGGGAGTATTGCCATAACTCGTATAACGGATGCTTTTTGAAGGTTGAGGTAGATGATTTCCGAAGGTTTCTTGGTTATGTGTTGAAGGATGGATACAGCTGGATACAGGATTTGCTAGACTTGGGTGAGATATTATGCTTCCCCTATATCCCCAACACCTGATTGCATAACCGGAAAGGTTCGGGAGTTTCATAGGTGGGAATTCAAGTAGCTCGTAGGATATCTTTCCGACAGATGTATGATATGAAATTGGGGTTTGACGTCTAGTGGTCCACCTATTCACGGTCGGTTATACAGTGGTCTCGTTGTGTCTTAAAGAGTCCTTGGCTATGCCGACTCGGGGACGCTTCGTATGTCATGTGCACTGCCTTGTACATGATGGTGCTGTACGATCGAGCCCGTGTAGGCCCCACCACGAAAACTTCGGACGAAATCTCTATCATATGTTTGTTCCGGCTTATTCTGCAAGCCAATCCTTTGTTTTTGTTTTGAGTTGTGGTATTCGAGTTGCTTCAAAGTCAAATGTTGATTCCATACCCTTTCTAAGCGGTGTTCTCATATTTCTTTGAGAATACAAATCCTTCTCGTTTATTGAGATTGTCATGTCAATCCTTTTTTTTCACCGGTGTGTTTCTCTTCAAGTGAATCCAATCGTTTTCAACATCGCAAGATCAATTATCAGTTCTACTCAACGGTGTTTGTTTCATCCGTCTCCAAGTTTCCTTTGTTTTTCCCGCCCACCCACCATTTTTCTTCAAAGACTCGGATTTCTTATTCTAGTATCCTTTGATTAATGGGAAGCTGCTCCATTCCTTTTTCGTCAATATTCTTATCCAGTTATTCTCATAAAGATACTAACGGAGCCTCAAGTTCATCATTTTTCATTCTCTTTCTTCTCCGGTGGATTCAATTCAAGCTTTGGTATTGAGCATAGTCTTTTCTTTTGCCCCATGTTTTTTATGCCGGTGCACCTCTTAATCTTCCCTGCTTGCCATTCAATTGTTCCGGACTACTGAAGATATCTCGAAGATTTGTGTTTTCACTTTGCATCCGTTCAAGCTATTTCGAGGTCCTATCTTATTCAAGCCATTTAATTCAACCGGTGTAATCTCTCCTTCAAATCGTTCAACGGTGTATCTTTTGAGTGGGCCCTAACCCATGGGTCTTTACCCAGGATCTTACCTGACTCTTCTTATTTTCCCAGCGTTACTCTCAAATTCTTTTCCAAGTTTGACATATGAATGAGTTAACATTAGTCAAATGCCTTTCTCCAAGATCGGTTAAATTATTTTCATCATTGGTTCAACTTTTCCATTCTACTTTATTCCGGGGTATCTCAACAATTTGGTGGTGCTTCTCATCGTAATTCTCAGATTTCGATGACTGGAGAAGAGTTCCTCTTAAATCCTTATCCGCTCTCTTGAAGATTCGTGATTCTAGCTTGTTGTCGTCCTCTCATAATTGTTTTCGTTCCTGATAATTCTTTTCACCCTTCCGGAGCAATTCAGGAGTCTTTTCAGTTTGTTTCTCCGGAGCCCATCATCTCAGAATTTATCCATTCTCAGCTTTCAACTCTCGTTCTCCAAATTTTTACCGGTGCATCGTTCAAGTGATCTCTAATCAGTTCGTGAGCCCTTCGTTATCATGTATCTAGATTGTCTCAAGTATGTTCATTCATTTGCTAATTCTTACCCGGTGATTAATCCCTTTACTTCGTTCATTTTTCAATTCATACGGTGGTTCGTCCAAGAGCTCTATTCTTGGGTTATCATATCAATTTATTCGTTGTTTCAACCCTTCCGATGGACCGTTGAAGACCTTTCCAAGGTTGCGCAATATCTATCTTAATCCTTTCTTCGAGAATAAGTAATATGTAAAATATGTTGCTTGTCATCAATTTAAATTGGTGAAGGATACGCATAATGTAATTCTTATTCTTGTTCATCCAAGTGATTAATTCCTTATTCCGGAGGTTCATCAAAATTCTTGATCTCAATTGTCCATCTTATCTTTTTTTCCCGGAGTTCCAACCTCTTTCAATTATCTCGTCGCATAGCTCCATCTAAATCATTGGAAGGATTCACTTGGTGTTTTCAACTTCTCTTTGCTTCCGTTTGATCATTCTTTTATTACCGGAGTTCTTCATGGATGTTCTACATGATGGTTCATCAAGGATTTAATTCCTTCTCGAAGTGGCCATTGAGGTTCTTTTCAGAGAAGCTCAAGCTTTCTTCATATTGTAATCCGGAGTGCAATTCTTTCTACCGTATCATTGGAGGTGGTATTATGTCATTCTTGATAATTTGAGCTCATGTTTCATGATTCACATATTGTTAAGAATGAGGTATTTTAAATCCATCAACCTATTCGTTGGAATTATCTTGGGTTATATTTCACCTAGAGCGTTCCCTAAGGATTGTTGCAACCTATGGTGCTCATAAATGACCCAAGTACTTCTTTCATCCTTCTGGTGAAATAAGTTTCTTGTCTCCTTGTTGATATCAATCCAATCAAATCTTTTCCGTGAGTGGCAAGTTGTCACCTCATAATTTGGAGATGTCTTCTTTAAGACCATATCAAGCTTATTCTTTTCTTTATTGGTTTTCCAACAACTCTGTTCGACCCTTCTCCTAAGGATGCCTTCTCAAGCTCTTTTGGCAGAAGTTGGCATTTTGTCCTCATTTCTCCTATTTCAATTATCTATCTTCTATTCCTCCGTTCCGAAGGCATTGTGATGTTGCTCTTTTCAACTCATCATCTCGTTTGGCAAAGATCATGTTCTTTTCGCGCTTATCCTTTTAAATGGAGTGTTGTGTCCTCTATTCAAGTTCTTTCACTTTATCAAGCCTTGCACATCTTTCCAACCGGAGTGCGGTTCGAATTTATTCTTCCTTGTTTCCTTTTCCTAACGGAGTGTTTTCTACTTCATTCATCTCCGTTGTATTCTTTTTGCGAAATGGTTTATCATTTTCAAGGTTCGCGGTTTCACTCGTTTGTCAATGAAGCAACTTAGTTTTACCTCTCCTCTTTTCTCTTCCGTTGTTCCTCCGGTGCCATTCTAGATCTCGGGACGAGATCCTCTCGTAGTGGTGGAGTGTTGTAACACCCCGAGACCGTTGTGCCAGGTGTCTTCCGGTGTTTCGTTGTTGTTGCGTTGTCATTCGCTTGCGTGTTGCATCTTGTCATGTCATGATGTGCATTGCATCATCATGTTTTCAAAACTTGCAGCCGTCCGTGTTTCCCCAGTTCCGTCTGTTGTCCGTTCTAAGCCCAACCACACTTGCACGCGCCCGCGGTATGTCCGAAATATTATTTTATAAGTGGTCGGAAAATGTTCTCGGAATGGGGATGAGAGTTGACGTGTGGTCTTATTATAGTGTAGATAGACCGCGTGTCAAATTTCATGCATTCGGAGTTCGTTTGACGCCCCAACGATTAACTATAGCGGCAGTATAGCCGGTCAAACGTCGGACATTTTCGGTCTCCGGAAATAGTTGTCGGGTTGCTTTCCCCCTCTCTCTTCTCAGCCCACCACCACTCACCGTCAGGCCCTACCTAACCTCTCTCGTCAGCCTGCGGCTCTCCTCGCACGCGCGTCCAAAAATTGTCCCGGACCCGCCCCAGACAGTTGTCACCGTTGGACTCAGATCACCCCCGAACATCTACAAAATATCTCCATTTTTTTAATTGGACTCCCTAGCTATTTATTCGCGACCGTCCGTTTTCGATCAGAGGGACCGAGGTAGCCCCTAACCTAATCTGTGAGGTATATATAGTCCACCCTTAGTGTTTTTGGACAAACCCTAAAATCTAGGGACTTTGTCCCATGGCGCCGCCACCTACCTTTCTTCCTCGGGATCCCCTCATTTCCCTGATCCAATCCCACCAACCAGCTCCCCATAAATTTCATCACCGAGCCAACTGGCGGCCTCCCTGCGCAGCCGCACCGATCCCCTCTCCTCCCTCCATGGAATCATCACAGCCGGCGAACCCAGCCACCAGGATTGGCCTCCTCCTCGTTCCCTTCCTCCTCTTTTTTTTCCTTCACCATGCCTGGCCTGACTCTCTCCCCGTCGCCTACAGGAACCCGTCGAAGAGCACCTCGACCATGCGGGATCGTGGGAGCGCGGGCCACCGTGGTCCGCGGATGAGCAAGCCCCCACGTTGCCCTCTCCTCCTCGTTCCCCTCTGTTTCCTCTCTGTCCTCCGATCCTCCTTCTGATTTTCCCTCTCTCTCTCTCTCATGGTGGCTCTCTCTCTCCTTCCCAGGAACGGGCAGGAACTCGCCCAAGCTCCATGGCGTCGACGTCGCCGTCCTGCTGTGTCCGGTTACCTACAACAAGATGCAGACCGCCGGATCCGAACCCAGCTGCTTCCCTCGCTCACTCCCGCGTCCGGTCGCCGTCGTCCTCGCCCTGCTAACCCCGCCGGAGCCGTCCTCCTCGCCTGCATCCACGGAAGCACCAGATCCTGCGCCCGCGGCCCCTGCCTCGACTGCCTCATGTTCGTCTCGAGCGCGCCCTGCGCGTTGACCGCGGCCCCGCACCCTCTCGCTCGATCCAGACGGGATCGAGGAGCGGGACGAGCCCAGCACCGCGGCCTGCCCGTTGCAGGCCTCGATCGCCTCAAGCCCAGCCGCAGGCCAGCGCCAGGCCTCCCTCCTCCACCGAATGGGCCAAGGCCCAGCGCACACTCCTCACCCAGCTGGCCCAGTTCGCCTCTGCCTCACGTGTCAAGTCAATGGGTGAGCAGCCCAGTTCTTCACAGATTCAGCCCATATTTGTTTTTTTGTGCGCTGCGAATTTGTCCATTTAACCTGAGACTACAGTTTTTACAGAGAGGTCCCTAAACTTCATGCATATAATAACTTAATAACCGTGCATCGGATCTAAATAAATTATATATGAAAGTTGCTTAGAATTTTGTCTAGTTTAAAAATATGCAACTTTCATATATGTTTAAAATGTTTAAAATGCTGTTTGTGTAACTTTGTCTATATGCCATGCTAAAATGATTTAATTCATAACTAAATAACTGTAACTCGGAATTTAATAATCTTTATATGTAAATGGGGTAGAATTTTGCATAGTTTAACATGGTGGCATCACTTTGCATGTTTAACAACTATAAAATTATGTTTAGGGCCGAACAGTACCATAACCAAAATATGCACATGAGGATTTTTCCGGACTTGTTGTTTGTTGTTCCGGCCTCATTTAAACTTGCCTAGATAGGTAGTTTTGTTTTGCTTCACCTCTTGCCATGCTAACAACATTTAATATTGTTGGGTACATAAACGAGATCGAACTAAATAACTTGAATGTGGTGTTTCGTCAATATGCAACCCGTTGCATATTGAGCTCCACTTAATTTGTAGGATTGTTTGTGCACTTTGCCATGCCATGCCTCATTAAGCCGGCCATGCATCATACTTGTTTGCGCATCGTGCCATGATTATGTGATGGTTTTTTACTATGTTGTTTGCTTCTTTCCAGTGTTTCTTCTTCGGGTTGGTTCCGATAACGTCGTGTTTGTGAGGAACCGTTCGACTACATCCGTTTGTCTTCTTCATGGACTCGTTCTTCTTCCTTGCGGGATTTCAGGCAAGATGACAATACCCTCGAAATCACTTCTATCTTTGCTTGCTAGTTGCTCGCTCTTTTGCTATGCTTATGCTACGATGCCTACCACTTGCTTATCATGCCTCCCATGTTGTTGAACCAAGCCTCTAACCCACCTTGTCCTAGCAAACCGTTGTTTGGCTATCTTACCGCTTTTCTCAGCCCCTCTTATAGCGTTGTTAGTTGCAGGTGAAGATTGAAGTTTGTTCCTTGTTGGAACATGGAGATGTTGCTCCTTGTTGGAACATGGTTACTTATTGGGATATCACAATATATCTTATTTAATTAATGCATCTATATACTTGGTAAATGGTGGAAGGCTCGGCCTTATGCCTGGTGTTTTGTTCCACTCTTGCCGCCCTAGTTTCCGTCATATCGGTGTTATGTTCCCGGATTTTGCGTTCCTTACGCGGTTGGGTATAATGGGAACCCCTTGACAGTTCGCTTTGAATAAAACTCCTCCAGCAAGGCCCAACCTTTGTTTTACCATTTGCCACCTAGCCTCTTTTTCCCTTGGGTTAGGCCAGCCCAAGGGTCATCTTTATTTTAACCCCCCCGGGCCAGTGCTTGTCTAAGTGTTGGTCCGAAATGGGTAGCCTGCGGGGCCACCTCGGGGAAACTTGAGGGTTGGTTTTACTCGTAGCTTGACCTATCCGGTGTTGCCCTGAGAACGAGATATGTGCAGCTCCCATCAGGATGTCGGCACATCGGGCAGCTTTGCTGGACCTGTTTTACCATTGTCGAGGATGTCTTGTAGAACCGGGATACCGAGTCTAATCGAAATGTCTCGGGAGGAGGTCTATTCCTTCGTTGACCGTGAGAGCTTGTGATGGGCTAAGTTGGGACACCCCTGCAGGGATTTGAACTTTCGAAAGCCGTGCCCGCGGTTATGGGCACATGGGAATTTGTTAATGTCTGGTTGTAGAAAACCTGAAGTTGACATTAATTAAAATACATCAACCGCGTGTGTAACCGTGATGGTCTCTTTCCGGCGGAGTCCAGGAAGTGAACATGGTTGTTGGAGTTATGCTTGACGTAGGTTGTTCTAGGATCACTTCTTGATCATAGTTGTTCAATCGTGCTTTTGCTTTCTCTTCTCGCTCTCTTTTGCGAATAGGTTAGCCACCATACATGCTAGTCGCTTGCTGCAGCCCACCTCATACCTTTTACCTTACCCATAAGCTTAAATAGTCTTGATCACGAGGGTGCGAGATTGTTGAGTCCCTGTGGCTCACAGATACTTCCAAAACCAGCTTGCAGGTGCCGAGGTTACCGTACAGATGACGCAACCAAGCTCAGGAGGAGCTCGATGAAGATCTTGTCCTTTGTGTTGTTTCGTTCTAGTTGATCAGTAGTGGAGCCCAGTTGGGGCGATCGGGGACCGTGTCGCATTTGGGGTTCTTCTTTTATTTTGGTTCCGTAGACGGACCTTAATTGTATTTGGATGTTCTAATGCTTTATTCATGTATTGCGTGAAGTGGCGATTGTAAGCCAACTATGTATCTCTTTCCCTTATGTTTTACATGGGTTTTGTGAAGATTACCTCACTTGCGACATTGCTTTCAATGCGGTTATGCCTCTAAGTCGTGCTTTGACACGTGGGAGATATAGCCGCATCAAGGGCGTTACACGATTGCACTGCAGGCTACGCGTTACTGAACCCGAGCGATCGACCGATGGCTGTTAACTGAACCCGATCGAGCGATTCCTTCGCTATTGATGCTAACTAAAGCCGATCGATGCTGCCTCTAGGATGAATAGTGAGTGTTGCAGGGGGGTTTGGATGAATAGTGAGCGGTGGCGTTGCCTCTGGATGAACAGGACCCCGTGGTGTGGTGGAGGGCTGGATGAATAGCAGATGGTGGAGGGGTGCCCGTGGAGGGGTGGTTGAACAGTAGCCGGTGGAGTAGCGCGCGGTGGAGGCTGGATGACCAGGAGCCCGTGGAGGCTGGAGGAGGTCGACGGCGGAGATGAACAGTATCTCGTGGAGTCCCGTTTTGCGGTACGCCACACCCCTCCCGATGAACAGGACCCCCGTTTCGACCGTAGGACGTCCATTTCGTCCGTTTTGCAGTACGCCACACCCCTCCCGATCAACAGGACCCCCGTTTCGACCGTAGGAGGTCCATTTCGTCTGTTTTGTGGTACGCCACACCCCTCTAGATCAACCGGACCCCTGTTTCGACCGTAGGAGGTCCGTTTCCTTTGTTTTGCGGTACGCCAGACCCCTCCCGATCAACAGGGCCCCGTTCTGAACATAGGAGGTCCGTTTCCTCCGTTGTGCGGTATGCCAGGCCTCGTTTCCATCGCTTGTTCCGTCCAAGCCCTCCCGATGAACACGAGCACGCATTCCGTTTCGACCAAGCCTGTTGGCTCCCATGCGTTCCGTTGCCTCCTGATGAACACGACACATTCCATTTCCTCCCCATGAACACGACACATTCCGTTGCCTCGCCATGAACACGGCGATGACGTTGTTTCTCCGTTCTGACCCAGCCACCTACACGAGCCCTGGCCGTACGTATGTGCGAGTAGGCGTTCGAGACCTCGACCGTATGTACACATACGGGGCCATATTTTCTTTCTTGCACCCTGGCTGTAATACGTACGTGTACATGCTACTTGCGCGCCTCTACTACGACACGTACGCGCCTCTACTACAACACATGCGCGCCTCTACATCCACCAGTATGTATGTACGTACATGTTCAGGACTAGAATGACAACGCTATCTACGCTTCGACCAGGTGGGTCCCGACTGTCAGGCACTTCCTTGCCTGCGAAGATGTACCTGGTGGGTCCCAGCAGTCAGGGGGGCGAATAGTTTTTTTACCCGGACACACTTCCTTGCGTGCGAAGATGTAGCTAGTGGGTCCCAGTAGTCAGGGGCAAATGATTTTTTTCACGAAATACGGTGGCCCGTCCGGTGGGTCCCCGCTGTCAGCTGGATGAATAATTATTTTGCACGTAATAAGGAGGCACTTCCTTGCTGCGGCCCTGGACCCAGCTGTCAGCCTCTCCACGTACAGTCCACGTCCGATTGAAGACGTTCCTTGACCATGTTGACCACGCCGCGCCGAGAGCACTAGGGCAGTGGACGACGGCGAGACCTAGGAAGGGGGCGACGCAGAGCCAGGGAAGACGCGACAGTGGATGCCCATGCGTAGATGAGTATGATGGTTCACTGGTTCGCTATGGTGTGAGGCTGCCTTCGCCGCAGAATAACAGGGGGTGTGGGTGAGTAGAGGGATGGCCTGGCCAGCGGTGGGAGTAGTAGGGGGCGGTGAGGCCTTCGCTGCATCGAAGCCGGCCATGGGAGGCAGGAGCACGAGGCACGACCGTCGCTGGTTTGGGCGGCTGGAGCAAGAAGACCAGAGATTGAAGAAGCACTACGACAATTGGATGGACATCATACGGTCACTGGAGCTAGAATCGTGCATATTGACTAAGTTGACAAAGCCCTCCATCCCCATCAACCTAGTAGGGCCACAAGTCAGCCTGCCACTATACTGGGTCCCGGCTAACAGGGGGAGTATTCATTTTTTTGTGCGTAATAAGGAGCCACTTCCTTGCGTGCGAAGATATAGCTGGTGGGTCCGAGCTGTCAGCAGTGGTAACGTTTTTTTTCATGAAATATAGAGGCCCTTTCGGTGGGTCCCTGATGTCAGGTGGAGGAATCACTATTTTGTGCGTAATAAGGAGGCATTTCCTTGTGTGCGGCCGTGGACCCAGCCGTCGGCCTCTCCACGTACAGTCCACTTCAGATGCATGCCGGTCGTTGACCATGTTAACCAGGCCGCGCCGAGAGCACCAGGGTTGTGGACGATGGCGAGGCCTAGGAAGGGAATGACACGGAGGCAGGGAAGACTCGGCAGTTGTTTCCCACGCGGAGGGGAGTACGACTATACGAGGGTTTAGTAGTTCGTCTGTCGTCGCTGGAGAATAATAGGAGGTGTGCGTGAGTAGAGGGATGGCTAGGCCAGCAATGGGAGTACGGTGGGGCGGTGAGGACTTCGCGGCAGCACAGCCGGCCGCGGGGAGGAGGGAGCAGGCAGTCTCGCCGGTGCTTGTTTGAGCGGCTGGAGCAGGAAGAGCAGAGATTGAAGAAGCACGACGGCTGTTCGATGGACATCCAACAGTCACTGCTTGTGCGTCAACCTTTTTTAGGAAAGCCTCAAATCGATGGAAAACAGCATACATCCCATCTGCCATTATTTCTAATAATTTACAGCCCATTTGCTAATTTTTAAGGTTTTTTTGGAGCCCATATTATTTTTGTTAGCATTACAAGCCATATTGTGGCCACGGTTAAAAAATTAGACTAAATTTTGCATATTTCGGTGCGGTCCGAAGTGTTTTTAATCCCGAAATTTCGACTCACATTCAAACTGGTTTTAAAAATAAATGTATATCAATAAAAAATCCAGAAAATTCTCCATGCATAAAATTAATGTAATTTAAAATCTAGAAATGAAAAAAATGATATTTGAAACTAATTGCCGGTTTGATGTGTTTTAAAAATGTACAACCCATTTCTCATTACTGATGGGCCATTTTCTCAGCCAGCCGAATGAAAGCTCTCCTGGTCTTGAAAGATTTGCAGCCCAACAGGCTTGACAAAGAGACTTACTTGGCAAATAAAAAAAAACTATGTTGTGGCCATGGACCCAGCTGTCAGCCTCTCCACGTACAGTACTCTTTCGATGGAAGTCGTTCCTTGTCCACGTTGACCACGCCGCGCGGAGAGCACCACGGCGGTGGACGACGCGGAGCCGGGGAAGACGCGGCAGTGGAAGCCCGCGCGGAGAGGAGTATGAGGGTTCACTGGTTCGACTGCGGTGTGAGGCTGCCGTCGCAGCAAGGCCTGGCCAGCGGTGGGAATAGTAGGGGGCGGTGAGGCCTCCGCGGTAGCACAGCTGGCCACGTGAGGCAGGAGCATGCGGCATGACCGGCGCTGCTTTGGGCGGCTGGAGCGAGAAGACCAGAGGTTGAGGAAGCACTACGGCTGTTGGATGGACATCGTACGGTCACTGGAGCTAGCATCGTTCATATTGACTAAGTTGACATAGCCCTCCGTCCCCGTCAACTTAGTAGGCTCACAAGTCAGCCTCCCACAATGGATGGTCCCAGCTAGTAGGGGGGTATTCATTTTTTTGTGCGTAATAAGGAGGCACTTCCTTGTGTGCGAAGGTATAGCTGGTGGGTCCAACATGTCAGCGGGGGGAACATTTTTTTCACGAAATACAGAGGCCCTTCCGGTGGGTCCCAGTTGTCAGGTGGAGGAATCATTATTTTGCGCGTATAGTCCACGGCCGATGGATGTCGTTCGGTGACCACGTTGACCAGGCCGCCCCGAGAGCACCATGGCGGTGGAAGACGACGAGGCCTGGGAAGGGAACGACACGGAGCCGGGGAAGACTCGACAATGGTTGCCCACGCGGTGGGGAGTACGAGGGTTTACTGGTCCAGCTGCCGTCGCCGGAAAATAACAGGAGGTCTGGGTGAGTAGAGGAATGGCCTGGCCAGCAATGAAGTAGGGTGGGGTGGTGCGGCCTATGCGGCAGCATAGCCGGCCACAGGAGGCGGGAGTAGGCAGTCCCACCGGAGCTGGTTTGGGCGGTTGGAGCAAGAAGATCAGATATTGAAGAAGCAGCATAGCCGTTGGATTAACATCCAATGGTCACTGCTACTAGAATCTTTTGTGGACTAAGTTGACAAAGCCAAAGTACACGTCAACCTAGTAGACCCACAAGTCAGCCTCCAAATCAGTCCCAAACAGCATACAGCCCGAAATTTCTAGCCAGATTCAAATTAATTTTAAATCTAAATATACCTTAATTGAAATTCAATAAAATTTTACCCGCACAAAAACAATGAAAATTAAAATATCAAAATGCGAAAGAAAACAATATTTTGGAACTAATTGCCTGTTTGCTGTCTTTTTGCATTTTACAGCCCACTTATTATTACTTAAACCCCATTTCTGATTACTTATAGCCCATTTTCTGGGCAAAATGCATCCCTCCTCGTCTTGAAAGATTTCCGGCCCAGCAGGGCATAGAAAAGCAAGTAGGTCTACGTTGGTTATTCTGCAAGAAACAAAATAGCTGGCTAGCCATTTTCAGAAAGGTAAAAAACAAACTGGGCTTGTCATGTGCTAAACATATGAAATAAAAGCCTGGGCTAGACGGGCCATGGGTCCCACACAACCCAGTTGATACCCTTCTCTGTCCCGAAAAAACAAAATTACTGCGCGCACTGCTGGGTCCCTACTGTCATCCTCACCTTGTACAGTCATCTCCTTATTCCTCTCGGTTGTTGACCATGTTGACAACACCGGAGGGCGGCGCCGCGGTGAGCGAACCAAGGAGGAGGACGATGGTGAGGCCTCGGACGGGAACGAACAGGAGCCGGGGAAGATCACAGCCAACCGTGGGAGGCAGGAGCAGGCGGTCACGGCGGCGCTGGTTTGGCTTTGGCGGCTCGAGGAAGAAGAGACTGAAGAAACGCGACAGACCTTGAATGTCAATCCAACGGTCAAGGTTGGCACAATCTTTTTTCGACTAAGCGGACACCAAGTAGCATACTTTTTATATATAGAAAGAAAATCAAAGACTTGGGAAGGCGTACAGAACAAGCTAGTGTACCAGTAAAGAGACGTTGCCGAGTTTTAGAAAAAAGAAAGATGTGCTCCTGTAGCTGGTTCGAATCCAAACCTAGACCATGACTATATATGGTGCTATGCTACTCTGCAAGTAATGAAACTGACATATCCAACGTCCGCTTCTCCTCTTCTCTACTTACTCTGCCTAGCATCAGAAGCTCTGGCCGCAGCAACCATGTCCGCTGGCTGCACATCCACCTGCTCTTCAGCAGGCAACAACTAGATATGCGCCAAGTCGCCACCCATACCATCGCCTGTGGGTCTCATCACACCATCGCCGGCACGCGCACCGCAGTCGATTGCTCATCACAACCCATTGCCGTTGGTGTGGTGCCACTGCTGCAAATCACGCAAAGTCATCCATCGCGTCTTAACCACAATCCGCAACCCTGGCCGAGTCTTCTACAAATGCCCGAATCATGGGGTAATAATATGTTTAAGTGTTGTTCTGCTGCTTTCAGTTGGTGATTTTTTAATAGTTTGGTTGATGATCTTCCAATTTGATTCGTGCAGAAAAGGGAAGATTCATGTGATTTTATTTCTGGGAAGTTGCTGATGTGGGGGAATGCAACTACACTGATTATTTGGTTAGCCGAGGAATCCCAATACCGGCAGGTTGGGGTGTTGGACAAGTAACTGAAGGAACGACAGAAGAGGAAGATGAAGAGCGGAAGGTTAAAGATGCAGTTCCTCTGATCATGGCTGAGCAACAGCTACTGGATGGCCTTGACAACAATGAGGAGATGAAAGAGCTTGTGAAGATAATGGGCAAAATCGATGTGCTCTGTAGGATGATTGTCTCTTTATTTGTAGTGTATGTAGCACTCGTGATGTATTCAGTGGCTACGACATGAGCACTTTGCTGAAACTAGTAATGAATGAAACCTGTGTAGCAGGCTGGGCGTAGTGTTTTGAACATCTAATGATTTCTATTAACGGAAATCAGGGGGTATCCCCTTCTGCTCATATAAATAAATAAATAGCAGAGGCCCTGTCGGGTCAGCTTTGTTCTCATTCGAAGACGTCGAGGAAATTGTAGTCCAACAGCAAACTATGTCATCAAATTCAAGTTTAAGAGCCAAAATGAGTACAACTACACAACAATGTCATCATGTATTAGTTGTCATACAATCACCAAACACAAATCAGCATACATAACAAGTGATGTTCTCACAGCAAAATACTAAACAACATGTTCATCAGGTTTTAGTTGTCATAGCAAACACAATTTCACATAGTACATAAAAAACGTCTTCTGATAGGAAAATATGACAAAAGCAATGTAATCATCATCCGCAGCAGCAGCATTAACATCTTCGCCATGTGTATCAGTCTGAATCGTAATTCCCCACAGTGTCATCTTCTTCTTCATCCTCAACGTCCTCGAACGTTGGCTTCTTCTTGATCAACTCTTGTATGTCCATAGCACGACAGTCAATCTTTTCGCCGGCGTCATTGACGTGATGGTTCTCAAAGATATTAGGAACATCTGTGTTATCTTGTACATCAGGAGCAGTATAAGCATCATCTTGTTGTGCAACTTTATTAAACGAATTCCTCTGCTCAAACCTTTGCAATACTCTCCAGTCATCGCCACGTGCAAATGTGTCTTCCAAGAAAAATATATGTGTTGCTTGATTTGCCAAAATAAAAGGCTCGTTGGTCTGGTACACCGCCTTGACATTGATGGATATGAAATAATCATCAGCTCTGGGTTTTGCGATCCTGGAAAACAGGTTATACCAACGACAACACAAAAGAACCACACACCGATGATCCTCGAAACTAGAGATATATTGTAACTGAACAATGTCTGTTATGTTAGCATACATTTCAGTTGTCTCTTTGTCATACGTATCCGTGCTCATGATGGCACTATTTTGTGTCTTCCTGCCTTCGTCTCGTGCCAGGGTGTTGTAGCGCACATCTCTAACAATGCAAGATTCATACTGTCTTACCCGAGTATCAGGACCCATTGCTAGTGAGTAAAGGGCATCATCAACTGCCTGCCCATCCTCCCGCATCTTCTTAACCTATGGTTAGAAAATAGACAAGCTGATCATCTTATGTACTCAATATATTAAAAAAAACTGACAGTGCATTTCAAAAGCTTACATGGTTCTTGAACCATTTCGCAAATCCTGCCATAACCAGTTTGTCAATGTTTCTTGGATTTTGCGGTAGTAACTCCTGTCTGTAGATGCTGCACAACATAGTGATCGCGTCAAACATCTAAATATATAAGAATGTGCTACAAGTTTAGTAGATTACGATGTATAAGCTGCAGTACTGCACTTACTTGATATAAGGTAGTACCTCAAGACAGTTATTCAACACATACCAAACATTTTGTCCAAATCTTTAGGTTTGTCCTCTTGTCGACACTTCCCTGTAACTTGAACAGAATAATTGAAAACATTGAGCCTGAGATTGTCTTCACCCACCTCTTTGCTAAGATGATCAGCTATTTCAATGTATTTTGAGCAGAATGTCAACGCTTCTGTAGAAATGTAGGCCTCTGCAAGGGAACCCTCGGGTCTAGCTCTGTTCCTAACATAGCCCTTGAAAGTGCCTAGCCGCCTTTCAATAGGGTACATCCAGCCACACTGTACTGGACCTCTAAGTAGTGCCTCATTAGGTAGAGGAACAGCCAAATGCACCATGACATCAAAGAAGGCTGGAGGATATATCTTCTCAAGGTCGCATAGGATAGTTGGTATCTTGTCTCTAAGACGCTCCAAAGCATCTATCCTGATATTCCTACTGCAGAGTTAACTGAAGAATTGTCCCAACTCTGCAACTGCTCTGTATAAGTCAGGGCAGCCCAATCCTCTAAGGATAAGAGGTAAAACCGTTTGAAGTAGGACGTGCCAGTCATCAGTTTTTAACCCTTGTACCTTGTTTCCATCTACACTGACTCTCCTTTCAGGGTTGGAAGAAAATCCATGTGGGAATCTCACACGTGACAGGACCTCGCAGAATTCTTTTCTTTTTACCTTGTCCAAGACATACACATCTGGTGCCATATCCCGTGGTTTACCTTCATCTTGCACCTGCAAATCCTTTCTGATACCCCGGTGTGTCAAATCAATCCTAGATTTTTAAGGTATCTTTCGTCTTGCCTTCAATATTAAGAAGTGTGCCGATCATGCTATCACATATATTTTTCTCGATGTGCATCACATCAAGATTATTCCGCGGATCCAAATCTTTCCAATACTCCAAGTACCACAAAGTGGACCTGCGGGTAAACAATAATCTCTCTTCTACCCTACCACACTTCCTTTTCCCGCTACCATTACCTAGATGGTTTCCTGGTGTAATATGCTTAACCTTCTCTAATTCCACTTGCAACTCATCGGCGGTGAGCCTCTTTGGCGCATCACGGTTTTCATGCTTTGCATTGAACACATGTCTTCGGTATTTTCTAGGATGTGGCTTGTCCTTGGAAAGGAAACGACGGTGTCCAATGTAACAGATCTTGCTAAGTATTGCGTATGACAGCGGATTCTTGTCACAACGAACACATGCATTGTAACCATGTGTCGTTCGCCCTGACATAGTGCCCAAAGCCGGATAATCATGGATGCACCAAATTATAACAGCACGCAGAAAGAAATCAGCTGGTGTGCTGCTATATAGGTCTTGAGGGAGAACACCCTTCCATAGTTGTTGAAGTTCCTCCACAAGAGGCTCCATGAACAAATCAAAATCCTTTCCAAGACTTTTTGGACCTGGGATGAGCAAGGCCATCATGTAGTTTGATTCTTTGGTGCAGACATTTTGAGGCATGTTGTAAGGGATAACAAGCACTGGCCACATGGTATATGTGGCGCTTTGGTGGCCAAATGGGTTAAATCCATCTGAAGCTAAGCCAAGTCTAATGTTTCTCGGGTCAGCAGCAAACTCTTTGTGTTTATCATTGAAGCTCTTCCACTCACTACCATGAGATGGATGTCTCATTACATTCTGATCTCTGTACTCTTGGTTCCTAGAATGCCACAGTACATCCTCTCTTGTTTCACCATCATGAAACAACCTTTGCAATCTTGGTGTAATTGGAAAATGTCTCAGAACATTATGAGGAATCCTCTTCATAGCATCGCCATCTTTCCATCTTGATGATTTGCATTTCGGCATTCACTTAAGTTGGCATAATCCTTCCGGAACAGAACACAATTATTCTTACAAACATGGATCATATCATATCCAATTCCAACTGCACGAAGGAAATTCTTCATTTTACTATAGGTGTGTGGCAGCTCAGACGCATCTGGGAAAGATTTGCGGAAAGCAGCCAACATCGCATCGAATGATTTGTTGGTCATCCGCTCAGATGTCTTCACCTGAAGAAAGGTGACCATAGCTGAGAATACTGACAACTTATTTCCTGGGGTGACAGAAACATTGCATTGTTCCAACATGCGGGGCCACCGTTTTTCTTCTGCAGGTGAAAGTTCACGGAATGCACGAGCATTTCGTAGCATTGTTTCAATGTTGGTCAAACTCACTGGCTCCGCCACCACCACCTCCTCCTCCTCTTCCACCTGAGCATCAGGCAGATCAAGATGGTGATCTGCTGCTTCCACGTAGTCAATAACATTGACGTTCACAGCTTCACCATGATGAACCCACCTAGTATATGTGACCGACATCCCATACAAGTGTAGATGATTTTGCACAGTTGACTGGGGTCTTGTAACTGAATTCATACAACTGCTACACGGGCAGAGCACATCTGATTTCGGACCACCGTACTCAGCTCTGATAAAGTTCATGAAGTTTTCAACCCCCTCGACATATGCAGCGGAGAATCTTCGAGCAGAAGTTATCCAAGTCCTGTCCATCTGTTAGACATACAAATTAGTTCTTCTACTAGATATTACAGGAAAAACATATATGCTTTTTTATGAAGTCCAGAAAAAAATACCTAGGTCGATGTCTAAAGCTATGGCAAGATATTTGGACGAGCAGATCTAAGTAACGAAATATATGTAAAGCTAATTCAGCAAACAGATTTGAGTGCCAAATTATGGCAGGCTGTTTCAGCAGTCAATGAGGCCGAGCACACAGCCATCGAACTATCGAAGGCCATCGCAGCAACAAAGATCGAGTATAAAACGGTGTAGAGCTATTTCACCTAACAGATTGGCTACTAGACCATGGCAATCTACGTCACAATAAATATATGGCAGGATATTTTAGCAACTAATCGGCCTTGGCATGCCATCTCAGCTAAGCAGATTGAGTGCAGAACAGGGCAAGGAAGCTTCTTAAGCAGAGCATATTGACAGTAAACTACTTCGGCAAACAGTGAGATTAACAGCGTCTATCAGCTAACATTCAGCGCTACACCGACATGAACGGGGCCTCAGTCTAGAATGCGCGTACCGTGGGAGAAGCTGACCGCCGTGCGTCTCCACACGAACGTCGCCAGCGGTGGCGGCGCTGACCGCCGTGCGCCTCCACAAGAACGTAGCCAGAGGTGGCGGCGCGGCTAGAGGACGGCAGTCTACGAGAGCGTACTGTGGGAGCGAGAGGATCGCCGAACCGCGGCGCCGACGTATCGGCGCGGCGGGGAGGGCGGCTTTGGCGGAGCGAATGGAGTGGAGGGGGACAGGGGGGAGGGGGTTTGGGGAATATTATTGGCTAGTTGGCCGAAGGGCGGTTGAATCGGATTTGGGGGGAATTTTTGGGTGTGGGGGGGGGGAGGATTTTCGCGCGGTGGGCGGGGGGAGTTTGGCGCATGGTCGGTTTCTCCAAGTGCAGTCCCACGTGTCAGTGAAGAGGCAAGCCGAAGCGCGTTCCGTTTGCGTGAGCCGTGTGCAGGACCGAACGTGTGTGGGGTGCAATGCGACCGCGACAGGAGTGCTGTGAGTGTACCGCCTTTTTTCCTTTTAAACTAGGTGCTTCGCCCCCTCAAAAAAAATTGTTGCTTCGCGCGATCCATCGATACTACTACTAGTAATCCGGTAATCCCGACTAAAACGGCGCGGCCGGGTCTTTTCCCGCGCGATATGCTGGGAGGTTGGCTTAGTTGGGTTTTTTAGGACGAGTAATGCTACACCTACGTAATCCCAGTTACGTAATTAACGTAATGTGAAACGTGTGAGCTGTTGATTGTAGATTGGGGGGAGGGAGGGGCCCACCACCATGAAAATCAGGGGAGGAGAGAGAGAGGCAATTTACGTTAACCCTTTCGTAGGTTCCCGTAGATGTAGAAAGATGTGAAATGCGTGAATGTGTAGTGGACGTACTATTGGAGTGCCTAAGATAATTTGTGTATGTATAGACCCTATGTGTTTATTTTACTTCGCATGTTAGATTTGTCTCGGTTCAATAAAAAGCAGAGTTGGTGATGATGGTGTGCCTGTCATCCTGCAATATAGGCCGTCCGATCTATATCTAACGGATAGGAAGGAAACTATGACAATTTACCCGCACTCCTCTCCACATTTGCAGATAAGGCTTTCCCTCGTTCATCCTTTTCTCCCACAAGATCTTGATCTTCCGTGCAACGCACGGGCATCTTGCTAGTACTCCTACAATATGTATATTATTGTGAAAGTTCATATACACCGGCCGAGATTAATGCAAACACGGCAGATTTTCATTACATTTCGAACTTTTATAGGACAGAAAAATAAAAGAAACCCGACCCTAAACCTATTCTACGGCGGCGACCGACGTCCTCCATCTGCGATCTCTATGTACGGGGGCGGGGTTCAAGACCCGTGAAGTGAAGGTGCGGTCTCCGGCGAGGAAGAGTAGAACACGGGATACGGACCGGCCAGTTGGCACACCATGCCCTGCCGCCTCCCATGCCCTACTCATCCTCGGAGGAGTCCCCGACCTCGGCGGTGCCGGACGTTGGACGGCGGCAAGTAGGACGCGTGGCTGACGGTGCTCCCGTCGTCGGCCGCCAGCGTGGCCACCGCTTGTGCGGTCGCGTCCGCGTCCGGCTACGCCGCTATTGCGTCGCGAGAGGCGACTTGAGCGAGGGCGGCGACCTCGAGCTTCATCCCCGAAGACAAGCTCTCCCGCAGAGCGTTCGCACTTGCGGTCATGGCGGATGTGGTGCCAGGTAGGAGGACGATGCGCTATGGTGTGGAGGTTAGCTGGGCGTTGCCGCTTTAAGTAGCGCATTCCGGTGAGGCCAAGCGTCCGGGTGCGTCATTAAGTCGCCGGAGTTGGTTCCTCGGGCACCGAGCCTCTTAACGACGACATACGAACGGACGACATGAATGCGGGCAGCTGGCGCCGGCTGGGAACGCACCGCGCGACGGCGCGAGGGACGAGGGTTTTGGTGTGCCAGGGTAGTCAGCTGCGGTCGTGGCAACGTTGGAGATGCCCTTTGCTCACATGCGATCCCCGCATGTCATTGAAAAAGCAAGACGACCCGGCATGGTCTCAGGTCCAGAGGATGCAGTTGGCCGCGCTACACCACTCCGCGGACGCGTCGCGGCGCCCCGTGCATCCTCGACGAGCCGGGTGTTGGGGTGTGTTTGGATTGTGGCCAAAGTGCACCTTACCAAAATTTTGGTCATGACCCAAAGATTGGTCTTTGTTTGGATGGTTGCCATTTTTTTGGCATGCCAATGAACTCTAGCCAACTCTAGTTCATTTTTCTTGCCAATGTCGGCCAAATCATGGGCAACCAATACCTCAACCAAAATTTTGGTCATGACCCAAAGATTGGTCTTTGTTTGGATGGTTGCCATTTCTTTGGCATGCCAATGAACTCTAGCCAACTCTAGTTCATTTTTCTTGCCAATGTCGGCCAAATCATGGGCAACCAATACCTCAACCAAAATTTTGGCTACCCAATGCTTTGATGGGGCAACCTTGGGCACAAACCAAACATACCGTTGGTCGTGCCACAGCACTAACGCCACCCTCGGCACACTGAAACCGACCGTGTCTAGCGACGATATGAGCGTGTCGCTCACCGCGGTCGCCGTGTCCAGAGGCGGTGCTGGAGCTGCGCCCCGTTGTTGGCCCCAACGACCCACATGAACGGTTGTCGGTGGCGAGGAGGTCGTGGGCCAGCTCCTCCATTGGACTAGTCTGCGCTACGTCGTCCCGACGGGTGTGCCCCACATGTCGGTTTCCCTGTTTTCCCGGCCATATTCGAGCGTCAGTGCTCCGCGTTGCGCATTAGGCCTTTCACTATGTAGGCCAAGCGAGACAACTTATTGTTTATTTGAGCCGTTCAAGTATAATCATGTGGCGTTTGCTTATTTCTCATTCCTCTCCAACCCTCTTCTCCATCGATCATGTCGCCCTCCAGTCGAGTCCATCCTCCCGCATGCCTCATTTGAACATTCCGCCGAGTATCATTCGCATGTACCCACCCTAGTCCTCTTTCAATAGATCTCCGGACCCCGAGATGAAATCGAGAGGGAACGAGTGGGGGCACGTGATACCTAAGGCGGATTCAAAATTTTGAACCGGTGATCATAGCATCCGCAAATCATATATAAAGGGTATTCAATGTTCGTTTCGTTTTTGAACGTACAATATACTCCCTCCTATCCTTTCTAGTTTACATATAAGTTTTATGTGTAGTCAAAGTATCTCTACTTTGATCAAAAAGGTATCAACATTCAACAACGCCCAATCAATATTGTTAGATTCGTACGTACTCCTAGATTTGTACTCGAGATGGTTTCCAATTTGACTATTGACAAGATTAATAGTACATGAGATGTATAATGTGAAAATTATATCATTGGAAACTCCTTTCACATACGAATTTGACCGTATGCTTTGTGTAAGTTGCATGTCATATATTATTACTCTAACATTTGGTCAAAGTTAGCCTCGAAAAACGCATTAGACCCTGTATGCTTTGTGTAAGTTGCATGTCATATATTATTACTCTAACATTTGTGTAAGTTGCATGTCATATATTATTACTCTAACATTTGGTCAAAGTAGTATAGTGGAAGTGGATCCTCTGACGTAGGTATCCCTGCCTTACCCTCCCTTTCGGTCACTTACTGGCGGACCCCATGCTTGCTAGGCCCCGCATGTCAGTTACTCAATGGGTTCGGCCACGTCAGGGGATCCTCATCCGTAGTATACTCCCTCTGTTTTTATTTACTCCGCATAAAACGGAGGGAGTGGTGGTATAATAAATGACGCGGGCGGGGGAGGGGGAGGGACGTCGGTTTGCTCTCAACTGCGGTCCCACAAGCGAGCGAAAACGCAAGACGAAGCGCGTTCCATTCGGTGAGCGACGTGGAGGGTCCAGCGTGCCGGGCTGCAACGCGAACGCGACAAGAGCGATGTACAGTCAAAACCGATTGACCGGTCGTCACCGGAACCACTATTCACACCAGAACCTTCGCTGCTCGGCCTACGCCAGCCACTGCCCTAAAACCACACCAAATCTCCAGCACATTTCCCCACCTTTCAATCCCCTAGACCGCATCAAGCATCCCCTAGTTCGCAGGAAAGCCATGGTGCGCCGCAAGATCACTTACTACAAGATGCTGACGCCGGAGCGCCGCGCAGAAATCGCGGCGGCGGTTGGCGCCACAGACCTCCGTTCCCAAGCTCGCTTTGCGGCGAGCCAATCCCTGAGTTCTCTAGAGCCAAGCTACGAGGAGGAGGAAGCCGATCCAATGTTCATGGTGGAGGTTGCGGCGCAGAAGGCCCCCGATGGGTATGAGACGACGGACGTCGACTTCATGCCGGCGTCTGAGTCCCCCATGGTGCAGGCGGACCAGCAGTTCAACATGGCGATACTGAAGGAGGACCGGGAGGCAGATGCTCAACTCGACACGGAGCGCGCGCATGCCACTGCCATCGAGGCTCTCCTGGAGGCGGAACCAGATGTCGTGGATGTGAACCGGGCGGTGGAGGCTCAACTTGAGGCGGAGCGCGCGGATGCCGCTGCCATCAAGGCCCTCCTGCAGGCCGAACCAGATGTCCTAGACTTGAACCGGGCGATAGAGGCTCGACTCAACGCAGAGCACGAGGATGCTGCTCTCATCGACGCCCTCCTGCAGGCGGAAATAGACGTCCTGGACTTGAACCGGGCGGCGGAGGCTCGACTCGACACGGAGCGCGCGGATGCCGCTGCCATCGAGGCCCTCCTGCAGGCGGAACCGGATGTCGTCGACTTGAACCGGGATGTGCTCTCGTCCGTGCAGAGCGCCCGGACCCTCTGCTTGAACGAGTAGCTGGAGGCCGAGGACAACCACGGTGCGGAGACACACGTCGGCAGCGACGGCTGGTTCGCGCCGGCAGCCAAAGATGACGAGGTCGTCTCTTTCCGCGAGCAGTGATAGTTTTTCTTTATGTTGTTGTTTTTATGGATCTTTTGCTGTGTAAAAACATATATTTGTTATGCAAGTCGCCTGACTTGGGTCAGTCTACCATTTCAGGCGGTTGGATGAATATCCTACGTCTCCTAACCCTTCTTTCCTTCTTCCTCACCTCTTCTTCTTCCCCAACAGACCACCGCACGGGCCGTACGGATACTCCCCAACATGCGGTTGGATAAACATACTCTATGAACGAAAATTATGTGTCAGCGATAGGATGGCTGAGTTTGGTTTGTTCACATGCGACAACACGTGTCAGCGAGGGTGCGTTCCCTTGGTTGGGTTTGCGGCGTGCAGGAGCGACTGTGTGAGGGTGCGGTGCGACCGCGGCGTGCAGGAGCGACCGTGTGAGGGTGCGGTGCGACCGCGACAGCCGTGCGCAAGTGTACCTCCTTCCCATTTTGAAAACTTTAGGCAAGCTTGGCAAAAATGTGTGGCGAAGTTTGGCAATGCAAGGCCTAGACCCAAACAGGATAAGTACGTATGTACTAGGAGTGCTAGTGTTAAAAAAGAAAGGCGGGGTTTTCCTTCGCAGGATTTAGTCGATACAAATCCTCGTTTCACGTGTCAATTAATGCGTATTTTTTCTCCAAAGACCAAAGAGCTAACCATCTCACTCCTCATCACTTGATTAATGCAGCGCCATGCAAACCAACCTTCTCACTTCCGCATGCATGCATGTCATCTCTCTCTCCCCTGTCCATCTCTCCGCACGCATGCGCCTCTCGCTCTCTCTCTGCCTTGGGAAGATGTGAAGAACATGGGAAAGAGAGATGGGATTACTGCAGGAACGCATGCGGTGGAAAGGGATGGAGGGCGCGGTTGGAAAGAGCAGCGAAAAAATGCCAATGCGCCGAGCATTGCGGGGAAAACGATATTTTCTTAGACGCAGACAAAAAAGGACCGGAGGGAGTACTACTAGGAGTACTAGTGCGGTGAGATGGTTTCTTGAAGAAGACGATGGAGAAGCAGAGTCAGCAAAGAGTGAAATGATGGTTGCTTTGTCCGTGCTTTTGTGATTTGACGCCTCACTGCTTTGTGATTTGTGATAGAAGGGACAAGGGAGTAGACTCTGTGCTCTATACTGTACTACATGCGTCCAAGGATGGGAGAAAGAGGAGAGACATTGCATTTTTCTATTCCTTCAATCAATCAATCAATCAGGGAGCTTTGGTTCCATCTTTTTGGCTTTGGCAACACCATCCACAATGGTTCCCACGATGCCAAAAGCTATTTTCACATTTGGCTACACATTGTGGATGCCCTTAACCGTACCACTTGGTTTTGCTCCTGTGTGCTATCTATACAAATCTCAATTATATTGATCTAAAAAATTATAGAATCAAGATTAGTAAAAAGGAGGTGATTTTGCCGCGCGGATGGCGGGGGAGGTTTCTTATTTGAGCAATGCTACATCCACGTAATGGTTTACGTAAAGTTACGAACTGATGTGATGTGGGACTATTTGATTGGATTAAAGGAGAGGATTAGGCCCATCCCACCTGAAAATCAGGGGGCATATATAGATTTGATGGAAAGTATACGTAGCATCTACGTAGCCCTTTGTAAGTCTAGGATTAGGCTTCTTATTTTCGGAGGACGTTGTCCTGGCGGTTTGCTAACATGCGGTCCCACGTGTCAGTGCTTTACCAAGCCGATCCGCGTCCCACATGAGGCAGAACAACGGCAGAAGCAACACGTGGTTAAGTTGAAGAAGATGAGGGAGAAGCGGATTCAGCAACGAGTGAAATGATGGTTGCTTCGTCCCTCCAACTTAACTGCGGGAAAGGTGCAGCTTTGTGATTTGACGCCTCATTGCTCATTACTACGCCGGCGCCATGACTGGGGTGCTTCACCCCGGCTGCTCTGCACTGTATTCCGGTATGGCACGTGGACCCGGTAGCTTGATGTCCCACATGTCGGCGAAAGGGACTAGAAGATTTATGAAAGCGAGCGCTCCACTCTTACGACGGAGGAGTAGACGACACGACGGCCCAGTGAACTGTCACTTGTACTGTATAGTACTATAGTTTTGCTGTTTCGCACGATCCATCGATACAAACCCGATTAAACAGGAAAGGGCGGGATTTTTCCCGCGCGGTAGATGATACTGGCCATACATTTCAAAGGCAATTTTAATGTATGCAAACTGAATAATTATAAGTAACAATATGATATCTAGTAAAACTAAAAACACATATGATTTATTGTGTTAGAGTGTAGTAGTAGTGCTGTATTGCATAGTTGTTAGATGTAACATGCGAGAACGTGTAGAGATGTAGTTTTGGAGGGCCTACAGAGAGAAAAGCGTAATACGGTCACCGAACTTCAGAATAAGCTGATTACGGTCACTATATACGTTTTGCGGTGATTATACGGTCACTTGCTCACAGTTCAGCATCGGATTGCACTCTGTTGACCGGCCAAATAGTCTGCGTGGCGCCATGTTGACTAGTTAAATTGACCACGTTCCTTGTGGGTCCCACCTGTCAGTTCGCATAGGCAAAAGGTCAGATAAACACAAATTTACGCAGGCGCGACAAGGCTCCAACCCGTGCGCGGGAATCACCTGGTTGTGTATGTGTCTGTCAGGGCCTGATGTGTGCGCATGCACGTGTAGGTTGAGCACTTGAGCGTGAGAGTGTGTGTTGGTCGTGTGGTGTACTGGTGTGTGCATGCATGCGTGCGTGTGTGCGTGTGAGTGTTGCGTGCGTGCGTGGCTGCGTGTGTACGTGTGAGTGTTGCGTGCGTGCGTGGGTGCATGTGTTTGTGTGAGTGTTGCATGGATGCAGTTCGTGTGCATGCGTGCGTGTGTGTATAATCACCACACCAGCTCCTGTGTGTTAAAACAGACGGCTCAGCATACCAATACAAGGCCACCTTGTCCGTTGTGCCCGCGGTCATGACTTCGAACCACCGTCCAAATATTTTTTTGTCGTTTGTTTTCATTCTTACTAGCAAGATGCCCGTGCGTTGCACGTAACATCAAGATGCATTTGTATGACTTGTTTATCTTGTGAGAGAAAAGGATGAACGAGGGAAGGCCTTATTTGCAAATGTGGAGAGGTGTGTGGGTACCTTTTTGCAAAATTGCCATAGTTTCTTTCCTATCCGTCAGATATAAATCGGACGGCCTATATTGCAGGATGGCAGGCACACCATCATCACCAACTCTGTTTTTTATAAGAGTGTATTTTATGTATTTTATAAGAGTGTAGATGTAGAGTAGATACAAGTCGACAGGTGGGCACGATGGTAGTGAGATAATGTGATGCAACACTAGAGGTGCCACGTGGAGCGTTTAACTGGTCAACTAGTCATGTCATGAGCAAATACAGAGTTGTACGGTGAGCCCGTGACTGTATAATAACCACTAAACGTAAATGGTGACCGTAATGAGTGGATTCTGAAGTCCAATGTACGTATCGTGCTTTCACTTCAAATACAATGATCGTCATTGCATATATCGCGAGAGAAAGATGAAACATGCGTGAATTTTCTGGGGGCTTACTTTTAGAGGACCTGGAGATAGTTTTGTGTGCATACGTGAAAGGGGCGTACAGGGGGGTATGCGATGGAGAGAGAGATGCTCTTCGTTTCTCTTTATTATGACTAACTTTGTATATAGTATAAAAATATACAAATTCACAGTGCGGAATAAATATCATTGTGGGCACCATGCAATGCAAATTAGCGTTCGTACTCCTCCATATAACTTTGTAATGTTGTATATATGTAGAAACTCTAAAATAATTTTTTGGCCACACTTTATTCAAAAGGAATGTTGTATGTGAAATAAACATGAAGAGAGGGCTTTTAGATCAATGGGGTACGTGATGTAACATGTGTGAATGTGTAGTTGATGCATTTGGCGGGGCCTAGAGAGGTATATGTGTGTATTACGTATTCGAGAGAGGCATGGATAGAGGGGCCGACGGGGGGGGCGTGGGAGAGATAGCACGAGAAATGAGAGTGGTCTAGAGAGAGAGAGAGACGAATATGACGTCATGACAAGAGATTCCATTCCCTTGAGTGTGTATATGCAAGGGGAAGGGAATAGAGGCACCGGGAGAAATTTTCCGTGTGTGTGGTGCTTGTGTTGGTATGTGTGGGTGTGAGAAGATAATGAGACGTGGGGGCAGAGGGTGTGTCACCGCGCGAGGTCCGGTGGGTCGAGGTGAGGCCCTTCGTTCGGTTCCGTCCTGCGCCACATTGGTTGGCCCGTGACGCATTTAGGAAGACCCATGGATGACTAGTCGTACAAGACAAAGATAGCAGAATTGTGAAGGACTCTGTGTCCACTGACAAAGCCGGCTAGGATTTGTAACCCTAGGTTCTCGGACTAAGGTAACCCCTTTATCTCTGATATTACTATTCATCCAACCTAACTTTAAGGGGCATCCTACAGAATGCTCTGCTAGAATCATACTCGTCGATTAGGAAGAGAGGTGTGCGACGATGCGTGAGAGACAGGCATAAAGATAATGTGTGTACATGAGACACGTAGGCAGGTCCATGTATATAGAAAGGGTCGATGAGGATTGTGCGTGTGTATGTTTGCGAGAGGAAGAGTGCTTGTGATAAAGGTTAGTGGAAATAGTTGTAAATGGTTACGAGAGGGAGGGAGGGTTATATCTAGAGCATGTGTGCGAGAAAGACACCTTGGGAGAGAGTGTGTGAGCATGTGTGAGAGACCACCGATGGAGAGTGAAACTACATGTAAAAGACTGCTCTACACATTGATTAAAGATATAAATTGTATCCAAATATTAGGATGGGATCATGATATTTGTAATTCACGTAAGGAGCGGTCATTGATCCATTAGACATCTAGATTCTATCGAATTTGAGCATGTCTACGTTATTATTCGACACAATTGATCCACATAGTTAGTATTTTGAACTCCAGACAATGCATCGCTTTAGCAATCGAATATAAACATGAGTATAGGTCATGTTGTGTGTGTAAAGCACATTATAGATACGAAAGTTACACAATCGACATTATAAATAGCTACCTATGAACTAGCATACATTTGAATTCAACTTAAGGTGGTTTAAAAAATCGAATTCAACATGAAGTCCATTCAATTATTTGAATTTGATATCATGGTATTTGTAAACCATACCTAAATTATGATCTTTGCTCTGATTTTGTACATAATAGCATATGTAGTCGTGTACAAAATAGATTCAAATTTAGCTCCTCCATTCCAAAATAATCATAGTTATAGGATTTTCAAGTGTTAAAATTTCAAAAAGAAGCGGATAATTTAATGAGGTTTTCAAACATACAAGCTCAAACCTAACATTGTCTATTTAGGTCAATGCTCATAGTTCAAGAGTACTCTAAACATGAATGCTTGTGTTTCAAAATTTTGAACGAAGCGCCAAAAGGGCCCCTACTCGCCCGAAACCGCGTGAGACCAATGTTTGGTAGTACAAGGAAATTACTTGTCTAATAACTCCGACCCGTGAAACCTACCGGCCTGACGTCTGAAGGTCTAAACCAGGGTAGGTTTGTAGCTTCATCTAGACGCCACGCAACCACATCCGAAAAACATTCATACACAATGGCCACCTAAGCACACATGCGCGTGGCCGAAAATCACTCCCACCCACTATTTGGGACACTTGGAATTACCATCCCACCCCCGACCCGCAGTAGGTCCGAAATTTAAGAGGGGGGCAAAGTTTGTACTTTCCCCAAATTTCAAACAAGCGCGTCCCATCTTCTGTTCAAAAAAGCCAAAAACAAGCGTGTCCCAGACCGAAACATGGTTCCCCCCCACCCGTCCGATTCCCCATTCGTACTCCGTGGGCACCAAAACTACCTCTCCACCAGCCGCGAAACCCCGACGTCCTCCATCCGCCACCCCATCCCGCCCATCAACCGTCGCCCTCCTCCATCACGCCAGAGCCGATACCCCGACGTCGTCGTCCACCGCAACCTCAACCGCAACGCCCTCCACGGCTAGTAGCTGAAGCCGAGGCCGAGCCATCCGTACCCGAGCCAGTTGAACCACGCCGTCCTACGCCACACCGCTGCAGTTCCAACTTCGCCACCCTCCACCACACCGGAGCTGTTCCTGCTACGCCGTCCTTCGCCGCCTCGGATCTGCTTCCCCTCCGCCGACATACGGCCACGGCAACACAGTCAAAAATTTGGCCATGGGTTTGTCCAAGCCTGCACCCTCCAGAACATTGGTTTCCCCGGTAAAAAGAAGAAGATCGGTGCGACATGTGGAGGTGACCACACCGGCAACCGAAAAAGGTACTCCACTTCCCTTATTCGTGCAAATCTTACTTCTCTGCTTGCACGGTATTCATCCCACAGAAGACACTAGTTGACCGCTTCTTCTTGATACTAGATGTTCCTAGTAACTCGCGATGCACAAGGTTTCTCCTCATATACTATTTCACCTTAGCTAGAGGTCCGTCGCCCCCCTGAATTTCAATTTCTCAATTAACGAAAGCATTCCCCGATGTAACAGGCGCTAGTACGCCTATTACGCCGGGGAGGCAGCGCCTTGGTGTTTATCTTAGGGGCGTGTGCAGCCTAGAGCTACTGGCGCCCGATCTGGAGGTCGGCCGGGAATAAAGGGATGGCCTGGGGGCGCTGCCAAGCACGGCGGTGGTGTGAGGTCGATGGGAGGGCGGAGCAGCGGAGGCAGGGGTCTGGGCTGGTGGTTGCTGGCAGTTCGAGAAAGATCGTCAACAGTGACTGGCAGGAGGTAGACGAAGGCCATCTGCCTGTTCATTATAGATCAGACGGTTCATTAAAAAAATTGATTGACCTATTTATTTTCAATCGACTGTTATCTTATATATGACCACATGTGGTGGTGTGCTGGAGGAGTACCTGCATTTCCTGTGCTCATATATTACAAAATCATACGGAGTAGAATCTAATTTTGTTTGCCATGCAATGTTGTAGAGCTATCATATTTCTCATGTAATTTATTTTTCATCCACCTACTATCTGCTACTTTCACAGTACACTAGTTCTGGACACACTTCACCCTTACTCTCGCTATTGTGTTTTTATGCAAGGGAAATTTCAGACTCTGCTGCCATGAGAGAAGCCAAAAAGAAAAGAGAGAAGTTGATCCAGCTTCCTATGCGGGTAGGCAAGGCACGTTACAATGCTATAAAGGGTGCAGTGTCAGCAGATGGAGACGGTAAACGTAGCTCTAGAGTTGATGACCTCGCTCGCAATGAACCACCATCCCAAGTGCTTGCTTTAACTTCGCGGTGTCATATGTGGTTGCATGTTCCATATGGTGCCTATCTTGTATTCAAAAGGCCGAAGTCGGTAAGATAAGGAAAAATATTTTTACATGAACCACCATCCCGTGAGCACCAGAAGAAAAATAGCTAGTCAGGGCACTGGCCGAGCCAGTGACAAGCCTAGCAAAGATAGGCACCACCTGGAAGCCAACTAAAAAGCTGCGATGGTTGGGAAGCAGCCCGCCTCCCACCAGGCTCTCAGGTCCTAGATGATCATGCTCACCACTCCAGCCGGATGTCTAGCTTGTATTGCTTCCAATTTGGTTAAATTGCATCTGCTTAGCTTACACATTATACCTTTGAATATGACATGCCTTTCTGTTTTTGGTACATACTAGTACATCTGTGTATTAACCATGTTCTTACATCAAACTAATGTTCTTGTGTATCCCTCATCAATCACTTATGACGAGGCAGGCAGGCAAGGGGACTACTCCTCATTTAAAGAATGCAACGTCAGCCTCCCGACATGATTCTCAAGTAACAGAAATGCTAGATGAAGATAGTGAACGTAGCTCTGTAGTTGATTACAGCATTTCCCCTACACTAGCATCGCAGGTGCTTGCTCTAACTTGGCAGCGTGATATGTGGTTGCATGTTGCATATGGTGTCTAGATTGTAATTCTTCCAATCTGGTTAAACTGCATGTGCTAGTCTGCTTAGCTTATACATTATACCTATTAATGTGACATGCCTTCCTG
The DNA here is from genome assembly GCF_018294505.1 of Triticum aestivum. Lineage (NCBI taxonomy): Eukaryota > Viridiplantae > Streptophyta > Magnoliopsida > Poales > Poaceae > Triticum > Triticum aestivum. The sequence continues at coordinate 520,004,460 of NC_057806.1, read as the reverse complement.
TATTTAGTACATAGTACCTCTGTCTATTAAGCATGTCCTTACATAAAACTATTGTTTTTTGTATCCCGCATCAATCAACATGACGAGACACCTTTAGTATATGAAGTGCATATTAGTTGCATCTTTCATATGATTTATAGCATGCGCTGCTTCTAATTTGTTGAAATTCCATTTATGATGGGACGCTTTTAACTTGGCAGACTCATATTGGTTGCATCTTTCATGTGGTGTCTAGCTTGCATTGCTTCTTATTTGCTGGAATGGTTTCTGCTTAGTTTACACAAACAGTTGTGAACATGCCATGCCATCCTATTTTTCTTACATATTCCATCCTCGTATCATGTGTTTGCCTTACATCAAAGTAGTGATTGTCAGTATCATGCATGAATGAGTTCTGAAGAGAGAATTTTATTGCTTTTTCTTGTAGGTTTTACTTGACAATTCAATATCAATAAAGCGGAAGGAAGTTAGCAAGACAGTGGATAAAGGTGCTCCTTCCGAACGGAGGGCCTCTACATTTTCTACTCCTCCACACCCCCAAGATGATTTCCAAGACAACACATGCATAGACACTCAACAAAGCTGTGTTTATGATGAGCACGTCTCCCCTTGTGCAGCATGACCGGTGCTCCCTCTAACTTGGCACTGTTATATGTGGTTGCATGTTATGAGTGATGTCTAGCTTGTATTGCTTCTAATTTTGTTGAATTCCATCTGCTTACTTTAAACATTATACTTGTATAAGACACGTGTTCCTGTTTCTAGAACATACAATATCTGTCTATCACACCATGTTCTTACATCAAATTACTATTGTTGTGTAACCTGCAACAATCACTTATCATAAGACACGTTTGACTTCGGAGTGTGATATAGGTTACATCTCACATTCTTTTCTAGCTTGTACTACTAATTTATTGAAATGGCACTTATGACGAGACAGTTTTAACTTGGTAGAGTGATATTCGTTCCATCCTTCATATGGTGTCTAGCTTTCATTGCTTCTAATTTGTTGAAATGCCTTCTCCTTAGTTTACACATCATAAGCTGTGAATATGCAATGCTATGAATCTGCAAAGTCACTAATGACGAGATACCTCTAACATGGTAGTGTGATGTTGTTTGTATCTTGCATATGATTTATTTCTTGTACTACTTCACACTTGTTTAAACACCATTTATGATGAGACACTGTTAACTTGGCAGAGCGATATTTGTAGCATCTTTCATATGGTGTGTACCCTCCATTGCATTGCTTCTAATTTGGTGAAATGTCTTATTCTTAGTTTACACATCATAGTTTTGGTTATCTCTTCCGTCCTGTTTTTCATACATATTACATCCTCCTATCATGTGGTTGTCTAACATCAAAGTTCAGTTCGTCTGCATCACGCATCAATTTGTTCTAAAGAACTAAATTGTTATTTGTTTTTCTTGTCGGCTTGACTTAACATGGCACAGAGAAAGGGGAAGAAACACAAAATGGCAGGGAATGAGAAGCAGATGAATCCTGCAGATTCTGCTGGTACTGATGGTGCAATAGAAGGTCAAAGTCCAGCGGAAAATTCTACAAACACAACATCCCATGCTACACGAGTTGCAAAAAAAGCCAAACTGAAACAAATAGCTGCCACCAAACAAGAAGAGACAACCCTAGTTCTTGCAACACCTACCATAGTACTACCAGCTACACGACTTACTCGTGCGTCAACTGAGCTAGCAGCACGTTCCCAAGCTCCCTTGCCACCTGACACTACTTCCCAAGCACTCTTGACACAAGACGAGTTGGCAATATCAGATGAACCTTGTGAGCTTCAATAGAAAGAAGGTAGTTGCTGGGGTCAAGTTACAGTTGCATGCATCTTTATATGTAGTCTCACAGTTTGATGTACACTAACACTTCCTATGTTCATTGTTGGACTAGCACCTAGGCGCAAGAGGAAACAAACATCAGGGATAATGCTCAATAGGTTAACTAAATCTAGAGGAGGAAGAATGGAGATCTGTTTTGAGGCAGGTTTAAAAAGGCCACGTGATGGTACAAAGTCAGCCAAGTTAGTATCAGAGTCAGCCAAGTTAGTATCAGAGGCAGCGGTTGCCGTTTGGTGTCATGTACGTATCCTCGCAACATGGATTCAGTATAGGAATGACAAAGACGACACCCAGTTCAACACCTTCCTCGACCAGTTATCTGTAAGTATGGTTATGTATGGAAACTAGCAATATCGTCTTGATCTCTCCCATACTTTCTAGGTTGCTGATAATGAGACTCCCATAATTTTCAACAGATGAGGTTCAAGTTGGATAGTCAAGATGATGCAACCAGATAAGCTTGCACCCATGTTTTTAAGTCTGCTCTGCGACAATATCGGTAAAACTTAAGGAAAACTCACTTTGAAGGCAAGGCTAACAGTGAACTTTCCCAAACATCTCCAGTGGAAATTATATCGGATGAAGACTGGAGGGGCCTTGTTAAACACTGGTCTGATCCGAAGTATCAGGTACATTATATATATGTGATCAGATCACATGTTGAAGTCCTATTTATGCATGTGCCACACAAATCTATCTTCTTGTAGGTGAACTGTCCAAACAACAAGGCCAACCGTAGGAAAGTGAAATTCCAACATACGACAGGATCTTGTTGCTATATTGCACACTGCGAGGCTCATGTAATTAGCTGTTGTTTCACTCTTTTCGAAATGCAGAGGAAAGCCCGCAAGGACCAAAAAGTACCTGAACCAAATGTTGTGGAAATCTTCAAGGACCGTCACACCAGCAAGAAGAAGGGCATGACTACACCAGTCAAAGCCGCTGTTGTAAGTCCTTAATCCTCATGCCTTTTAACTACTACTTACTCTTACTTGTGCCTTGAACTGCATGGTTTGTAGCCAATGTCTATCACTCTTTTCAATTTTATACACAATTGTCTTAGAGTATCATTGCACCTTACACGGTTTAAAAGAGAGGAGTGATGTTCCTTTGATCTTGACCCGTAATCTAGTTCCGTGCTGGACTTGCCCACACTAGTAGAAAACGGGCCTATTGTCCCGGTTCGTAAGGGCCTTTTGTCTCGGTTCCTGAACCGGGACTAAAGGGTCGGTACTAATGCCCTATCCCTTTAGTCCCGGTTCAATCCAGAACCGGGACAGATGGGCCTCCATGTGTCCTGTGCGTGGAGCCCAGGCAGGAGGTCCTTTGGTCCCGGTTGGTGGCACCAACCGGGACCAATAGGCATCCACGCATCAGCATTTCTGTGGCTGGGGTTTTTGTTTTTTTTGGAAGGGAGGGGGGGTTTGGGGGTTTTGGGGGGGTTAATTTAGGTGTTTCATATATTGTTTTAGCTAGCTATAATTAATAGAGAGAAGTGTCCTCTCTTATGTCCGTGCTTGGTCGACGCTACGTACTATACATACGTATAGAGAGGTCTAGACACGCTAGCTAGCTAGTAAGCAAACGAAGGAAACATAAGATCGTCATGAACATATATGCATACAGAGAAAAGTGATATCGACCACCTCTCCTTCTTCGAGAGATTGGTCGAACAACAAGTTCTCGTATATCTATCCGACACTACCGGCTACATATATACAATAATTATCTCTTACAAATATAATCATACGGACGCATGGTCCACATAGTATTCTCCGTCTTCAGCGATCACGTGGTCAAGAAAGAATGCCGCCAATTCCTCTTGAATTGCTCGCATGCGAGCTGGTGCTAGGTGTTCATCCCGCTTCCGAAACATCTAATTTGAAGATGGGGGTCAATACACACACACACACACACACACACACACACACACATATATATATATATATATGAATGAGTGAAACTCAACACAAATGATGGTAATAAATTAAAATTGTGAATGTTGTTATTTACGCACTTCATATTGTTCGTCAGAGTAGCCCCGCTCACAGGTCATGTGGCGGATGGACTCGCAAACGTAATATCCACAGAAATCATTCCCTTGTTCCTGCCACAACCACTTTACAAGATATAGAGGTCAATCAAACTGATAAGCAATAATGCCAAATGGTATTGATGAAACTAGCGCTTGAATCACTAGGAGATGCGCGGAACATGCTACTATAGTATTTACTTTCGAGTGTCTAAATTCCAGCTTCTTCGGCAGTCCCGGAGCTTTTTTGGTGAATTTTCTCCAAACCCTGCCAGACAAAGAAAACAATTACTTGATATATCAGGAAATGAACAAAGGTTCTGATATGGTGGATAATGATCGATTTAACTTCTCGAGCATTTGAGTCATGTCCTCATAATCCTGGGGATCTTTTCGTCTTGAGTCTAAGACGGTTACTAGTCCCTGCTCAAGCTTAATCTCTACGAGAATATAGTGGAAACTGCACACGCATGCATAACTCATCAATTACATTACTATAACCTTGACTAATATATAAGGGAAACCGAATATGCACAAGACAGTAACACTCACTTGAAGTTGTAAGGAAAGAGTATTATATCTTTGTTTTCATTTATTACCAACGATCGTAACAAGTTGGCCTCGGTATCTGCGGCATGAAATTTAATCTGAGTTGCATCTATGAGATTTGTGTTAATGAACCCAATATAACCCATCTGTCTTTTCTTCATTTTGGCGATCTTCAATCTGCATAATATAGCAAGGATAATTATAAATACATGCAATGAAAGAGCTGAGCTATATAGAGAGACTTAATGACAGAAGTAGTACTACTTACAGACAGTAGCAGGTGACCGTTGCTTTATCGAGGGCCAATTGATTGAAAAACTGAAAGAACTCCTCAAATGGAACAGGCAACAGTTTAATTCCAATGAGGTCATGCTCCTTTTTAACTCTCACATACAAAGTACTCCTCCCCCCGGACTCTCTGCAGATTTTCAAGTACCAATCATGCAATCTTCGCATCATCGTTGATAGAGATCTTTCATCTTTGATGAGAGGCTTCCCGTACTCGTATCTTTGTATCTGCAGGTAATCTCCAAGATTACTATAACCGACACCATCCTCGGATCATTAGCGACGATGTCGCTAGGCACCTTGAGCGGGGGGCATGATTGCTTCGCTTGTTCTCCGAGCTGGGCAATTTGTTTCCCAGCTCGTCGTTCTTTCAACCTTTGATCACTGACGGTACTTCCCGACCGCTCTGCTTCGGCAAATGCCTTTCCAATAATGCGCTCATAGTTTGCTTTCAGAGGAGACTTGGGTGGTTTTGTCAGGGCAACCAGAGTGCGCTTCGCTTTCATCGGATCTACCTTCTCCCTCGGAGGTGGATGTTTCTTTGCTTTCTCCCCTTCAAAGAAGTTCCTCACTTCTTCTCGCACGATCTCGGCGTTCTCCTCCAGGGTCCTCTTGTATGGTAACTTCTTTGGAGTCTTCAGAGAAGGACCGAATCTATATGTCCTCCCGCCTTTGGCTGTACTGCTAGACGCCGGCAAACCAGATGGAGCGGTCGTCTTCTTTACTTGCTTACGAGGCGGAGGAGAAGGACTACGACACACTGGAGCAGCCGGAGCGGCAGCGGGTCTCTTCCGCCCTTGCTGATGAGGCAGAGAAGGAGGAGGCTTGCTGCTCGGGCGCGCCGGCACAGGCGGAGAAGGAGGCGGAGTGCCGCCACGCGCCGGAGAGGGAGCCGGCCGAGTGGCCTGATCGTCACTCGCCGGAGGAGGAGGCGGTGGAGGAGGCGGAGTGCCCTGACTCGCCGGAGGAGGAGGAGGAGGAGAAGGCGGAGGCGTCCAGTTCGGAAGGTTGATGAGCTCCTTCCGCTATAGGCATGGAGTCTTCACAGCAGAACCCAGCCGAGTCTCCCCTTCACCGGTAGGGTGGTCAAGCTGGAGGTCCTCAAATCCCTCCATTATTTCATCCACCATCACCCTAGCATATCCTTCTGGAATCGGCCGGCAGTGAAAAGTTGCGCCAGGTTCAGTAGGAAAAACAGAGCCAACAGCCGCCTTGACCTTCATATTAATCCTTTGCGTCATAAGGTGGCAATTTTGAGACTCCGTGATAGCATCCACGGGATAGCTGGCAGGAGCCGTCAATACATGCTCCGGCTGAAGCAGCTAGGTGGAAGCCATGCTCCTTCTCCGCCGAGATGGCGGGATATCTTCGGTGGAAGCTTCGGCAGTTCGTTTGCTGCGATTTGCTTCTCGTTCCTCTATCGCTTGTACCCTAGCGTGCAGTGCCTGCAGTTGGGTCTGCTCCACTTTCTTCCTCCTCTCGTGGCATTTGTAACTGCCTGCGTCCAGAAACCCAGCCTTCCATGGAATGGAGCCTGGCGTGCCTCGTGTCCGTCCAGGGTGCTTAGGATTACCGAGGGCCATTGTGAGCTCGTCGTTCTCTCTGTCTAGAACGAACGTCCCTTGCTGCGCTGCTTCGATATAGTGCTTAAGCCTGTTGACTGGTATTTCCTTTTGCTCGTCCGTCCAAATGCACTTCCCTAATACAGGTCCAAGTTTCCGCCAGCCCCGAAGAACCAAGTCCGGCAATGGTCTGGCCAGTTAATTGTCTCTGGTTCGATCCCTTTATCAACCAGATCATTCTCAGTCTTGGCCCACTTAGGCCGGGCTGCGAGGTAGCCACCTGACCCCATGCAATGGTGACGCTTCTTCTTTGCAGCATTTTGCTTGTTTGTCACCGACATCTTCTTACTCTTTTCCGATGTCTTGTGGGCCACAAATGCGGGCCAGTGATCTCTGGTCTTCTCATATCTGCCCTTGAATTCTGGTGTCTCTTCATTTTCGACAAACTTATTCAGCTCTTTCTTCCACCTACTGAATAGTTCTGCCATCCGCTTAAGAGCAAAAGACTTGATTAATTGCTCTTTAACTGGCTTCTCTGGATCATCCTCTGGCGGTAGGGTGAAATTTGACTTCAGCTCAGTCCAAACATCATTGACATAAGACACCTCAGGATCTTCTGTAGCCGGCTTTAACCATTGCTGGATGCTGATCGGGATCTTGTCCCTAACCAAAACCCCGCACTGAGCAACAAATGCGTTCTTTGTCCGGATGGGTTCAATCGGTTGGCCGTCGGGCGCGATTGCTATGGTCTCAAACCTTTCATCCGAGCTCAACTTTCTCTTCGGGCCTCGTCTCTTTACCGAAGTTGTGCTTTGAGGGCTAGAAAAAAGAACAAATACTTAATTTATATGTGTACATACCAAAACAATGAATGCATCAATTAGCTAGTCAGCACAAGCTTAACTAATATATATACCTGGCCGGACTCGGTTTGGTCACCGGAGACGTCATCACGGTCTCCTTCTTGCACCGGCATTGGGTCACCGAAGCCGTCCTCATGGTCTCCTTCCTGCACCAGCATTAGGTCACCGGAGCCATCATAATCATAGCCTGCTGCTTCCAGAGCATCGATGTCGTTGAGAAACAACGAGCAGACGGCATCACTTCCTCATGCGATTATGTCCCCCAACAACTCTTCTTGTACTTCGTCTCGGGCGGTGTCCATAGTTTCTACAAACATTTACAACATGGCAATTATTATTCAAACATGACAAGTGGATATATTAGTGGCAAACATAGAACTAATGTTAATTAGTGGCCTTGGCACTGCTTCTCTAGGGTTTGGTGTGGCCTCGACGCTGCTTCTCTAGGGTTTGGGGTGGCCTCGACAATGCTTCAATGATAAAAAAAGAAGAGGAAGAAGAAAAAAAAGAGGAGAAGAAAGAATAGAAGAGTCTTACTCCTCTATTCTTTCTTCTCCTCTTTTTCTTCTTCTTCTTCCTCTTTTTTATCGGGAACGATGGTCGTCGAGGGTCGCCGAGCGGTAGAGGAAACCCTAAATAGCAAGTATCGTGGGTGTGAGATACATGTGGCCATCGGTGTCGGACACTACATCCACGTCCCACAAGTGACGTGGGCGTCGAAGCCCGCGTCACTTGTGGGACGTGGATGTAGTGTCCGACACCGACGGCCACATGTATCTCACACCCACGATACTTGCTATTTAGGGCATATCGACCCCCCTCGTGTTGAAGTTATCAGGAGGTGGTATAAATATCGACCCCCCCTCGTGTTGAAGTTATCGGGAGGGGGTATATCGACCCCCCCCCCCTCGTGTTGAAGTTATCGGGAGGGGGTATATCGACCCCCCCTCATGTTAAAGTTATCGGGAGGGGTATATCAACGACGACAGACCCGATAAAACATAGGAATACGACGAAGAAATAAAAAGAGGAGAAGAAGATCGAAGAAAAAAAAGAAGAAAAAAAAGAGGAGAAGAAGAAAGGAATAGAGGAGAAGAAGAAAAAATAGAAATTTTTTCTATTTTTTTTCTTCTTCTCCTCTTCCTTTTCTTCCTCTCCTCTTCTTCTCCTCTTCCTTTCTTCCTCTCCTCTTCTTCTCCTTTTCCTCTTCTTATTTTCCTTTTTCGTCTCCTAAATATATACAACTTTTCTAGATATGAAACTAACCTAAAATGTACTAAATCGGAGAACATATATAGATAATCCTTTTCTAAATATTTCAATCTAACTTTTGCATATATGAACATATATACACAGAGAACATACAAACATATATACATTTTTATTAAAAAAAATAAAAAAAAATAGAAACATATATATGAAAAAAAATCTGAAAAGAAGCAATATACACAATATATATACTGACATATATACATAATATACACAAAGAAGCAATACACATAATATACACAAGCATATAATATATGAAAAAAATAGGGGAGGGGCGCCGACCGGACCAATGGAGGGGCAGGGCGACGGCGACGGCCGAGGCAGGGCGACGGCGACGGGCGGGGCAACAGCGATGGGCGGGCTAGGGGCGACGGCGACGGGCGGGGCAGGGCGACGACGACGGGCGGGCCGGGGCGCGCGACGCTCGTCGGGGTAGGACAGCAAGTGGCGACAGCGTCGGGGCGAGGGCACGGGCGACGGCGAGTGGGCGGCGACAGCGACCTCGGGCGGCTAGGGGAGGCGACGGCGACGACGGGGCAGGGGTCGGCGTCGAGGAGCAACGCAGCAGCCTGGCGGCGTTGGAGAAGAATGGCGGGTGGGGGAAAATTTCCCAAGCGTTTGGTTATATAGGAAAGGCTTTGGTCCCGGTTCGTGGCACAAACCGGGACCAATGCCCCCCTTTAGTCCCGGTTGATGCCATCAGCAGGGACCAAAGGCATCTTTTCAGCAGCCCAAAGGGCGGGAAGCGGCGGCCTTTGGTCCCGGTTGGTGGCACCAACCGGGACTAAAGGGCGGCATTGGTGTCGGTTGGAGCCACGAGCCGGGACCAATGGCCCCCTTTAGTCCCGGTTGGAGCCACCAACCGGGACCAAAGGCCTGGCGCGGTGCGGTGGGAAGTTTAGTCCCACCTCGCTAGCTGAGAGAGCTCAGCACCTGTTTATAAGCTGCGTTGCGGCTCAGGTGCTGAGCTCCTCTCTAATATGCAGGCAGTACTTGCCTACCCTTGTCACTGCCTTGTTGGGCCTATTGGGCATGTGGGCCTGCATCTTGGCCCATGTATAGATAGGTTTCTAGTCGTATGCAGGCCGTGTGGCCTAACAGGTGGCATTTTTGTTTTTTCCAGTATTTGTTTTGTTTTTTGAATTATTTATTTTCTTTTGATTCTTGCTTTATTTTTTTATTCTTTTTGCTTTTAATTTTAGAAAAATTATAAACTTTTTGTGAGTGCCATTAGTTTTCAAATTTGAATAGTTAAAATTTGAATTCTTTGAAATTTATGTGAATCACAAGTTTGTGATTAACTTTACTAGAAAAATAATTTTTTTTCCAGTTTTTTTGTTTTGTTTTCTGTATTATTTATTTTCTGTTGTTTTTTGCTTTATTTTTTAATTCTATTTTGCTTTCAGTTTTAGAAAAATTATGAACTTTCTGTTAGTGCCATTAGTATTCAAATTTGAAAACAAATTTTTGTTTTTTTTGTTGCTTTATTTATTTTATTTTCTTTCTACTTATAACAAAATACTTATTGTTGCTATTTTTTTCCAGTTTTTTTGTTTTGTTTTCTGTATTATTTATTTTCTTTTTTTGCTTTATTTTTTTAATTCTTTTTGCTTTTAGTTTTAGAGAAATTATAAACTTTCTGTTAGTGCCATTAGTTTTCAAATTTGAAAACACTTTTTTAGTTTTTTTTCTTTGTTGCTTTATTTATTTTATTTTGTTTCTACTTACAACAAAATATTTATTGTTGCTATTTTTTCTAGTATTTTTGTTTTGTTTTCTGCATTATTTATTTTCTTTTGTTTTTTGCTTTATTTTTTAATTGGTTTTGCTTTTAGTTTTAGAAAAATTATAAACTTTATGTTAGTGCCATTAGTTTTCAAATTTGAAAACACTTTTTTAGTTTTTTTGTTTTCTTTGTTGCTTTATTTATTTTATTTTGTTTCTATTTACAAAAAAATACTTATTTTTGCTATTTTTATTTTTTCCAGGTTTTTTGTTTTGTTTTCTGCATTATTTATTTTCTTTTGTTTTTTATTTATTTTTCTTTATTTTTGCTTTTATGTCAGCAAAATTATAAACTTTCTGTTAGTGCCATTAGTTTTAGAAAATTTATGAACTTTCTGGGCAGCTTCACCCGTTGCAGCATCATTGGGCACATCGTCTGGTTCCTCTTGATCTTCAGCAGCTTCACCCGTTGCAGCATCCCATTCAAGAAATCTGTTAATACATGACGGTCATCATCCGTCACAGACCAACCGAAAACTGTCATGGGTGCCCACCCATGACGAACGTGAAATCTGTCCTGTATATCGCGTCATAATTTGACATCATACTGACCATGACGGATCTTGGCCGTCATGGATCTGCTCGAGGCCCACCCAAGGCCCAAATCATTGTGACGGAATAAACCGTCATGCAATGACGCCACATAGGATCATCAATTAAGCAACTGGATTGACATGGATGCCAACGTGGACATCTATTTTTTGTCATAGAAACCGTCATCGATTTATGCAAAATTTAAATTTAGTTCAGCCCATTAGCCTATTTAATTCAGCCTAATTTTCACCAAGTACATTTTTAAGCATAATGCATTACAGAAATCATAATGCAAACTTTGGCCCAAGACAAAAGTATTTCCAAAGTTTCACTCAACCATCGAGAGGTATCTACAACATAGTAGTTTACAAAAAAACCTCCATAAAATGCTAATTTTACAACATAGCTTAAAAAATATCACTCAAAAAAATTAAGAAATAGTACAATCTAGTTCACACAAACTATACATTTAAACTATTGAAGTAGTTATTCATGTTCTTGCCATCGACACTCCTGATGGACGCTATCTATCAAGTCATGCAGCTTGTGATGGGCAGCGCCAAGTAGCCCGCTATGCAATCATACCTAGCATATTTACAAGACCGTTAGATATTTGTAGATATGAATAGATAGATGTAAGAGAAGTGCAACAAATTTAAAAAATAAATCATGTGTTGTCCAAAATTCTTAGATCTTACACTAGCATAGTATTTGCCACTTATAAGTATCATGTAGATCTGTATTAATTAACACAACCAAGTTATGAGTAAACAATGAAATGCTAAGTACTTTGCATATCGTCCAAACAAGAAACAGAAAAACACTTGTCTCACAAAGGGGGACAATACATAATGCAGTGCACAAGATTCATTCAATTGTCATATGTCCAATGCTCCCTGATGATATGTTATGAAGATACAAGAAGGGATAGTTATGCGTTGAGAAGACAAACAGCGACAAACAGCTACATACATCTACAGTTGTCCAGTTGTACAATATTTTTCTAGTGCAGTGAGTAGGAATGGATCAACTTTTCAATACTTATTGAATGGCGCCTTTGGGTACCACCGATTTTCATAAATTAGGTTAAGCAACCACGGAATCTACCCTGTTAGAGCATTAAGAAAGCATATATGCCCTGAAGAACAATGTCCACATCTTGTTGAGACTTGATAGTTGAAACTTAGAACAAAAAAAGATATAGTAAAAATAAAATCAAAAGGCTATGAAGGACACAACAATTGACCTATCTAAGAATGTTGACATTTTGCCCATACATTTCTCTTGCAGCCACAAGAGATCATCAACAATTAAGTATATAGCTGAAGAATTTGTATTCGAGTGGAACGATAATAAAGCAATAAGTGGAGATGCAAAATTACCAGTAGTGGTGAGGTGATACGTTTCTCACAGCCAGGACAACACCATCCTTAGTCTTCAAGGCGCTAGTAGTGGAACCGAACTACGATCCATAGCAGAAAGATCAACATCATAAACGTGGCTTACATGTAGCGAGGGGCACACAAATCTCAGCACCAAAATCTAAATGTCTGCAGTCCCATCCTAATTGTCCAACATCAGGCTCCACAAATCTGGGTGTTGAGAAAACTGTATATCAACCTGGGTGTCCATGAGATAGACCTAGGCAAAGCAACTGACAAAAATTAGTATACTGTTAAACTAAAACTTTTGACAGAGAATTATTATTGACACAAAGAAGAATTTCATTGGAGGCCAAAGTGCAATGAAAAAACCAATATTGTTATTTGCCGCAAACAAAAATCAAAATTTTTGAAGCTGCAGATTATTACACTATCTCATTATCTTTGTGTGCCTCTAAATATCCAAAGCTGCCGATAACTACACTTTCATTATTTCATTTTAGAGCCTCAATCATGTTGAGTGTATTAGCTTATTCAGTGGTGAATCTTCTGCCTCCCCCTCCAGGTCAGGGAGCAGCTTATTCGGTGGTAAAATTGTGTGCCTCTCCCCCTCCCTCTCAGCTTTTGTAGATGGAAGGAAGTTACTTCTAAAGCTTGCTGTGGTATGTCGAATTTCATAAGTTTCAAACAAGACCATATACCAACATATATTGTGAAAATGTGACTTGAATGTCACACGCACACACCAAAAAACGTCCAGCATTAATTCAGATAGGAACATGTATAGATATATGCAGGAAAAAAAATTCATGATTACCGATCAGTATTAAGCGAGGCATTGTCAGAACTAAGAAATACTACCTCAGTTTAGCCTACAAAAAACGCATTATATTTTGAAATTGTCACACCCTAGCTAGTCATGCATTAGAGTGTTGCATCATGTTTATTCTTTCATCAGAAACTTGAAATGGGGATGACAGAACCCCCAGTCCCCTCTGAAACCAATTAGGGTTACTAAAAGAATTTTTCAATGAACCTGAAATGCCCTTCTAAAATGTCCATCATTTTAGCCTTGGTTCAGAACCTCTGACAAAAGTGGTGCACATTTTTCTAGGCCATCATAGGGTCTTTGAATTAAATCATAGATATTTGAATTTGGGCATTTAAAATAATATAAAATAATTAAATGCTCAAATATCTCCAAACTAAAATGTTTCATGTTGGAAATATTCCAACTATGGACCAGGAGTAGTTTGGTGATTTTTGGAGTTGCCTAGGTATTTTATTTAATTCAACAAAGTTGCAGAAATATTAAATAAAACAGAAAACAGAAAAGAGAGGGAAGACTTACCTGTGCGGCCCAGCCAGCTGGCCGGCCCAGCTAGCCAGCCCAGCACTGTAGCTCCCCGTCGTCTTCCTCCCCACGCCCCGAAGCTGCTGCGTGCTCGCGCGCGCACGGCCGCGCGGCCACCTCCTGCTTGCCGACGCCCTCCTGGCCGCGTGGACGACTTCCGCAGCCCGTCCCGATCCCCCCTGCTCTCGCTCACTCTCCCCCGTTTCTCCCTCGCTCTCTCCCTCTCACGGCCGAAGCACGCCGTCGCCGCCGTTCGCCGTAGCCACTGACTCCGACCACCCCCTCGCTCCCCGACCAGCTCAGGAGCTCCGCCTCGACTCCCTCTTCCTCCCCACCGCTCCACGAGTCCCCGGAAGCCCTGCATCGCCGCCTCGTCGCCGTTCCCCTCTTCGGACTCCGATCGCCGTCGCCGACGAATTCGCCGTCTCCAGCGCGTCCCCGAGCCCGCTTCGACGCCCACTGCAACCGCGGTGAGCCCCCGAGCCGTTTCCCCCTCTCCTTCCCCTCGTTCCCTCACCGTAGCTGCATCCCCACCTCGGCCGAACCTCCGCCGTCGCCGAGCTCGCCGTCGACGCAGCTCCGGTGACCATTTGGTCACCCCGGCGAGTCCAACACGTTCGCAAGAACCCGTAGAGCATCCCTAGCGCCTCACTTTGCTCGACTTCGAGCTCCAGCACCAATCCCGTGCACGACCGAACCCCGGCGGCCGCAGCCGAGCTCACCGCCGTCAACTCCGGCCACCCCGACCCCAACGGACTCCGCCAAGAGCCGCGGGTCGTCCTCAGCTTCACTCCGGTGGTCGCCACGTTCCATTTGGTGGCCGAAACGACCAAAACCACTATCGCCGCCGCACTGTTGGTCGCCGCCGGCCAGAACACCGGCGAGCTGACGTGGCCTAGTTAATTAGCCACTAATCCACCACCTACTTACGCTGACAAGTGGGCCCCAGGGGTTAGTCAAAGCTAACCAGCCCGGGGTCAACGCGGGATTAGCCCCTGGTCACTGACGTGTGGACCCCACACGTCAGGTTTGACCCGAGCCAGCCCTGTTGACCTGCTGATGTCACTGTGATGTCAGGCTGATGCAGTAATGATATTTCTGGATTTAATTTAAATCAGGAAATTCCAGAATATTATTTAAACTTCAAAAATTCATAACTTTTATTCTGTAACTCCAAATTGGGCAAATAATATATGAAAAATGATCAGAAAAATCCAATCTATCCATCTGTACTATTTTCATGCATGATCAAACAAGTTAACTTGATGTTTCAATCAGAACAAGAAAAGGCACTTTAAAAGGCCATATTTGAATTTGGAATTTGAATCTTTGATTCAAATTTGCTCAAACACATCTGGTTTTAGTTGCATTAGCCCAACACACTCATATTGCCATGTTTCATGCATGCATCATATTGTTGCACATTGTTTGGTGATGCCTGTGTATCGTTATCCTTTGCGACAGGATCTGTCCCCGAGGAGTACCGTGATTACCCTAACGAGGAATCGTATCCGTGCAACGAACCATCAGGCAAGCAACAAACCATTTGATCATATCGATACAATCCCATGTTCTCGCTCCTGCTCTCTTTTACTGCATTAAGACAACGCGATTCAAACTGCTGTGTGCTACGGTAGTTGAACCCATTTCCTCTGCATGACCTGTCATTGCCACAGTAACTAGATGAAACCCACTAGCATGTGTAGGAGTTGATTGAGCCATATGTATGTGTTGTTCCTACCTTGCTATGCCTGCTATGCTTAGAGTTGTGTCAGGTCTGGTTCATCTGGGTGATGGGCTAGAGTGAAATGATTATGTCAGTAATGGGAGTGGTGTGGTGAACACGATTTGGTAAAGGTATCGATGAGAGGCCATGTAGGAGTACATGGTGGGTTGTTTCATTGAAGCCGACCTTAAGCACTGAGATCTGTATGTGTGATTTAAGAATCAGCTACTACCATGCATTGGGCCCGAAACCAATGGACCCTCTCGACTTCTTATTCACCCTAGCTCTCCGTCCAGGAGTTGCAAGTAGTTTCTGGTGTTTGTAGCCTACTGGAGGCCGTGGACAGCGCTGACCGTAGGGGTGGGCTATGATGCAGTAGGTACGTGGCACGGTGTACCGAATACCCGTTAGGTATCTCGGGAACCCTGTTCACATCGTTCGGGGCCGTATGGGAAACCTCGGCCGGACTCCCTGCGGATGGAACCTGAATAGGCGATAAACCTGGACTGGAGGCTTAGGTGATTAGGTAGGTCGTGGCCGACACCCACGTTGGGCTTCCGCTTGAAGGTAGCCGAGTACATGTCGTGTAAACGACGGTAAGTGGTGAGAGCGTGTATGAAGAAGTACACCCCTGCAGGGTTAACATGATCTATTCGAATAGCCGCGTCCGCGGTAAAGGACTACCTGGTTGCCTATACAGTTCATAGACAAGTAAATGGAAACTACTAAAAGCCTCAAGACAAGTGTGAGTGCCGAGGATGGCTCTTCCGTAGGAAGACGGAGGCGGATCCTCGGTAGTGTATTGAAGTGGTGAGTAGTGGACTCGTGTGCGCAAAACTATTTCAAGTTGGGGTATCGTAGGATAGTCTAGCCAAGAGTCAAAGCTGGCTTGCTGCAATAACTCCACCAACCCTTCTTGATACTATGCATGTATGTAGGATCTGATGTAAGTCTTGCTGAGTACCTTTGTACTCATGTTGCTATAATCTACATTTTTACAGAAGACGCTGCAACCCCTTCTGATGGGTTCTATGTAGACGTTGACATCAACGAGTAGGCTAAAGACCCAGGTGGTGACCCTGAGCTTGTGAAGGACCACATAGTATAGCCAGGCTTTCCAAGCCTCTTTTATTTTACTAGTTGTCTGTACTCAGACAAGTTACTTCCGCTGTTGGCTTGTATGATTGTATGACTTGTATGTTGGGTCGTGAGACCCGTACCTTTGTGTGTATGATATGTATGGCTCCCTGAGCCTTAAATAAAGTACTTGTGTCGTAGAGTCATGTTGTGATGCTTCGTTGTATTTGCACATATCGAGCATATTGTGTGTATGATTGAAATGCTTGGTATGTGTGGGATCTGACTATCTAGTTGTTTATCTTTAGTAGCCTCTCTTACCGGGAAATGTCTCCTAGTGTTACCGCTGAGCCATGGTAGCTTGCTACTGCTCTGGAACACTTAGGCTGGCCGGCATGTGTCCTTCTTCGTTCCTGTGTCTGTCCCTTCGGGGAAATGTCACGCTTTGAGTACCGGAGTCCTGTTAGCCCGCTACAGCCCGGTTTACCGGAGTCCTGCTAGCCCAGTGCTACAGCCCGGACCCACTTGCTGATGACCGACACGTTCGAAGCTGGGTCATGGATGCCTGTCCCTGTAAGTCTGTGCCACTTTGGGTTTACGACTAGTCATGTCAGCCCGGGCTCTTTATCATATGGATGCTAGCGACACTATCATATACGTGAGCCAAAAGGCGCAAACGGTCCCGGGAAAAAGGTAAGACGACACCCGTGGGGATACCGTGCGTGAGGCCGCAAAGTGATATGAGGTGTTACCAGCTAGATCGATGTGACATCGAGTCGGGGTCCTGACAGAAATGGAGGTAGTATATCTGAACTTATCAGAACCTTAACAATACACTAAAGCCGAAGGAGAACTTTTTACCGAATGTAAGCATTGATATTTGATCCTAATAGCAACAAAGATGAGTACATCTAACTTAGACAAGTTCTGCTGCAAATAAAAATGCACACTGGTATACTATATCAAACAGCCACTTCTTAGTGAAGAACATACACAACGTCAATTATTAGTTTGCAACTATGCCAGGGAGTAAAGTGGTAAATAATATAAAAAAATATAGAGATATGCCAGATTTATAACAACAGAAAGGAGAAGAACACTAATATGCTTTATTCATCACTGGCATGGTCTAATTTTTTGTTAGGGACTGAACGTGAACTGCCGCACAACTTGTCTTCTTCTGCAGGCATATCTTTTAGGAAGATATGTTTTATTTTAGTGTTTTTAAACCATATATACGACAAATACAAATAGAAAATTTGTATCAATAAGAAAACACTTACACAAATTCAGTATTTTATACAGTTCTTGGCTGCTTGCCTTCACTTCCGAAGTGCCAATAGCGCTGCTTGTGCTAGCCAAGAGGGATGGTCGTGGTGGTTCAGATGGTGGACTTCCCTGGATGTTAGGTGCGTGTGTGCACCTGCAAGATGAAGGAAATCAATCACGCAAGCATGCAACCCATCACCTAGCAACCACGTATGTACTACAGAAACAACAAGCACGCATGTACTACGGCAGCAGCAAGCACACATGTAGTATGTTAGTAGGAAGCAAGCGCCCAGCGGACAAGACGACCACGACAAGCAGCAGCATGAGAGGACCTGGAGGTGAGAAGTGGTTGGGACGAAGTTACCTTGCTGGCAAGTGGCAACGAGCGGCGGCGACAAAGCGACTCCACGCAGCGGCAAGGCGATTCCATGCGGCGGCGGCACGCTCATGCGGTCACCATCGATCCAATCTGCTTGCTCTAAAAAATCGGCATCGAGGAGAAGCGAGAGAGGAGCGAATCTAGGTGGGGATAGTGGAGGGAGAGAGGAGCGAATCTAGGTGGGGATCAAGGAGGAGCGAGAGAGGAGCAGATCTAGGAGGAGTGACAAGACGAGGGGGTGGCGGCGGAGGGGGAGAGAGATTGGGGAAGAAGTGTCTTAGGGTTAGGTTTTATATACGAGGTTGGGTTTGGGTGGGCTTTTGTGGGCTTGTGGGCTGTACTAGGTCATCCATGATAGTTTTTGAATTTGTCATGAGAAATTCGTCATGTATTAACAGATTTCTTGTAGTGATCATTGGGCATATCGTCTGGTTCCTCTTGATTTTCACCAGCTCCCCCCATTGCAGCATCATCGTATTCAGGGGCCACATAGTTGTCATCGTACTCTTCTTCTTCGCCGTCTTCCATCATAACCCCTATTTCTCCGTGCCTCGTCCAAACATTATAGTGTGGCATGAAACCCTTGTAAAGCAGGTGGGAGTGAAGGATTTTCTGGTTAGAGTAGGACCTGGTATTCACACATTCAGTGCATGGACAACACATAAAACCATTCTGCTTGTTTGCCTCAGCCGCATCGAGAAACTCATGCATGCCCTTAATGTACTCGGAGGTGTGTCTGTCACTGTACATCCATTGCCGGTTCATCTGCGTGCGTTATATATAATTAAGTGTCCAAATTAATAGAAGTTCATCATCAAATTAAAACCAAAGTACATACATAGTTCTCATCTAACAACATATAGCTCTCCAGAGCATCTAATTAATTAAACCATACATTGAAACTATGTAAAACATTTCAATGCGAAAACAAGTGCGATCATAGTCGCAACCAAGGTAACAATTGATCCAACGGCATAATGATACCAAGCCTCAGTATGAATTGCATATTTTCTAATCTTTCTAATCTTCAAGCGCATTGCATCCATCTTGATCTTTTGATCATCGACGACATCCGCAACATGCAACTCCAATATCATCTTCTCCTCCTCAATTTTTTTTCCTTCAACAAATTGTTTTCTTCTTCAACTAAATTTAATCTCTCGACAATAGGGTCGGTTGGAATTTCCGATTCACATACACCCTACATAAATAAAATCTATGTCACGTTGGTCGGCATAATTTTCATAAACAATAAATGAACCAATAGTTATAAACATAATATATATACCAAATCCAAATCATAGACAGGACGAGGGCCGACGGGGGTGGATACCAAAACCATCGCACTATATAAGATGCAATATTAAAAGTAATAAAATAATACAAGTATCCATGTAAACATACAAGTAAGAATATTTTTTCCTTTCAGAAAGAAGATAAGAATGAGACGCTCACCACGGTGGTGCCGGCGATGAGCTCGGCGCGGGTGATCGACGGCGGTGAAGACGGGGACGGGGCGTGACGGACCGCTAAACCTAGACAAATATTGAGGAAAATGGAGCTTGGAGGTCGAGCTTGGAGAGGAGAAAGTTTAAGTAGTGTGGCTCGGGCATTCCATCGAACACCTTGTCTGCATAGGAGGTGAGCTAGAGCACCACCAAGCCCTCTCCCCCTTGGCCAGAAAAAACAGAGCAGTGTGCTCTGCTCTTACGCGAGGGGGTATATATAGGCACCTCATTGGTCCCGGTTGGTGGCATGAACCGGGACTAAAGGGGAGTCTTTGGTCCCGGTTCAAGCCACCAACCGGGACCAATGGTGGTGGGCCAGGAGCGAGGACCATTGGTCCCGGTTTGTCCCACCAACCGGGACCAAAAGGTCCAGATGAACCTAGACCAATGGCCCACATGGCCCGGCCGCCCCCCTGGGCTCACGAACCGGGTCCAATGCCACCATTGGTCCCGTTTCTGGACTGAACCGGGACTAATGGGCTGACCCGGCCTAGACGTTTGCCCCCTTTTCTACTAGTGCCACACAACGTTACAATTGCCTGTTTGTCTGTTCTTAGTTATTTTGTGATATGAATGATGTCATACTATGCTTACCGTATTATAAACTTCGTCTCTTTATCCTTAGCCCTCAATACAATGTGAAGAAATAGACAACATTAGCAATGGTACATGGTCATATGTTTGGAACCTGGTTTATTATGTACTTTGCAATAAAATACAACTAATATTTTATATGGGTTCACCAGAATAAGTTTTGTATATACACCAAAGCTATTTTGTTTGGTTTTGCGGCCTCCTTAATATCTTTTGTTCTGGTACTACTAATGTAAAACCTCAACTTTTAAGCAAGCTATGGAAAAAATGGTGGAACCGCCACCTTCTGAAGGTGGCGAGGCAACTATAACCGCAATGTCAGCTCTTGCTGCAGTGGGTCAGTACCTGTCCACTAACAGTGCCAAAAGCACGTTCCTGCGTAATATTGGGTTGGTTGTTAAGGCAATATCGTCCAAACTGCCTCATGATCAAGATATGCAAGCTCAAAGCAATGTTGTATCTGCGCTCCAGACACAAGTCCATTCCCTAACAGAGACCCTTTGTGAAACAAGGAGAAACATTGCTCAATGTCGTCAAGATATGCATGGTTTTGAAACCATACTATCAGACATTTGCTATGTGGTTCAGGAGCCTAGGGGAAATGAAGGCGAGGGTTATGGTGCTCCATCGGACAATACAACATGAAAACGTAATAGTCAGGTCAAATGAACTGAGCTTCTAAACTTCTGGTGGTGCATTTATCTTCTAGATTGTTAAGTTTTATGCCAACCTTCCTTTTGTTATATAGTTGTAATTTGTTTTGGTGCGATACAAAATTTATTCTTAATGTGCAGCCACCAGCTGAAGAAAACAACAAGCCATTTTTGTATAGTGTAGGGTGTTCCCTATATTTGCACTGGTGGCGATCTTTGATGCCGAGTGGGTGTAATCTGTGCAATCGCCTTAATAGCCTAGCGTTAGTTTCGGCCTTATTTATTTCCTAGTCTTCTTTTTAGCTGGTTTGCTAGTGGCCGCAACTACCATGGGCCATATACGGGCCGTAGGATCCATGGGTCTCCTATGGGCCATCGATAGATGGGCCTGTAATCGGTGGGCCTCGGGCCATCGGAGAAATGGGTCTACATGGGCCGTAATTGGGTGTAATTGGTATCAGCCCAGCACGGTAACAGGCCGTTAACAGGCCGTAGGATAGCAAAGGCTTAATTCTGTCACAGGCATAACGGGTCGTTAATGGGCCAGAATATAGGACGGGCTGGAAATGACACAACAGGTTAACAGGCCAGAAACGGGCCGACTCTTGCCATGGGCCGAATTTGGCCCATTAGGGTAACATGCCAGTAACAGGCCGACTGTTGCCATGGGCCGAATTTGGCCTATTAGGGGAACAGGCCAGTAACGGGCCGAACTCTTGCCATGAGCCAAATTAGTCCCATTAGGGGAACAGGCCAGTAACGGGCCGGAAGTAATCAAGGGCCGAAAAGGAGCCCAAGAATGTATGGGCCATCAATAGGCCGAAAGCTAACACGGGCTAGAAATGGCCCATGTAAATCACGGGCCATTAACGGGTATAAAGAAAATTACTGTTCATTATGGGCTAGAGTCACCGTGGGCTTGTAAAGGACCGAAAGATACGAAGCCTCATATGGGCCGAAAGACGTCGTGGGCCATACATGGGCTGAAAGTGAAATGGGCTGGTGTTATATTGGATGGCCCACATGACGTTGTTGGGCCGATTTCCTTTAGGGCCTAACAGGCTGTGAGTTAACGGGCCGTAAAATGGGCTATTTGCGAAGAGACCGTTATCAAGATTTTCATGGGCCAGCCCGTTAACTTTTGACCAAGTCAAATGGGCCGGCTTTGTAAGCTAAATGGGCCTGTGGTGAGCGGTGGCATGTGTCGACATATCATAGGCACATATCTGACCCACTAAGGAGCTGAGACGTGTTTCGTCCGGCTAATAAGAATTTTACATGTGGAAATTTCCCATTGGTCGGGGTTGTTAACGGGTTATCGGATCCAAAAACCGACCCGATAGCTTAACGACGTTCCGTTACGGTGGATGCCACGTGTCGGTTACCCTTGACGAAAGCACTTCTGTGATGCGCGATTTATCGTCATGGAAGTGGACACTTCCGTGATGATAATTTTGGTAATGTCATGGAACACTTCTACGACAGCACATGCATTTGTCATGGATGTACATGCATGACAAAAAAACGCGACCTACCGTGACAAACACGTATCATCACGTAGGTGTATTTTTTTGTAGTGAAACCTCATTTCCTTCAGCACCCTTGCTCTGAGAAAAAAGAACCTGGCGAATATAATCTCCGGTATGGTCCCTCGGTAGGAGTTCAAAGTAATTTTCGAGAGATGCAGATCTAGGCATTCTACGTGATTGTTATATTGTACCACATTATCCACCACTGGGCCTAATCCTATCTACAAAAGAAGAAAATGTGTTAGTGCCTACATGCGGTTTTGAACAATACTACAGGTGAAGCTATTTGGTTTGCAGGATTTGTAAAATGCACTAACATGCCATCTTCGATCTGACATGATTAACATGGGCGTTTGATTACATTCTAGAAAAATGTAGCCTTCTTCACAAGAGGTTGAAGTGGATGAAAAGTTCCCTAAGAAAACTAGTATCGATGAATCCAAAGGAGAAATGCTTATTGAATGTAACCATATGGATCAAGCAACCAATATGGGGGGGGGCATGTATGTATTGAAATCCTCCAAAAGAACCTTCAGAAATTGTAGTACATTGTCATTGTAAACTTGGAAAAAGGTGTCACAAATTGAACTCCCTTATGGTTAACATTTAACAGGAAAGGAACATCACCTTGATATATAGCTTCTCCAGGCACTTAAAGCATCTCAGGAAACTGATAACTTGCTCCAGGTCGGGCCTGATAGATTCTAGTGCCAAGACCTTCACTGTGTGCAGTTTCGGGGTCAAGCTTGTCAGAATCATTTTCTGAATGACAGACGAACAAACATCTTGAAAATCAGAAATGATGTTAATTTTTAGAAGGATAGGTAGAAGGCGGCTGTTGTAGCTGAATGGGTGTGGATCCAATAAGAAGTTCGGAGTATTTGTCAGACGAGTAGCCCACCACTGTCAATTTCGGCCAGAAATGACACTGATTCTTGTTGGTCCTTCTTGATCAACTACAAGTAATCTCTCAAGTGCAGGTGTGTCCAGGATAACCATATTGTGGTCCACCTTTTGTGATGTCTTCCTGCCACACCAGCAACACACATAAATAGTCTGGAGAGTCATGGAGGTGATGTGGAAGGTACTCAACCCATTGATCACCTGAAGACGAAAGTTCTCGAGTGTAGTACAGCCACAGAGCAGGCGCTCCATGTCACCCTTTGAGAGGCGGACGGCGACGAGCTCAAGGTGCTTCAGTCGTGGTAGAATAAGTGCGGGCGTGTTATTAAGGGGCGGGAAATGGCAATTCCTGAACTTGGTGACACGCAGCATGGGCGTGAGGTGGAGTGCGGATGTTGGCAGTGACCGCATATGCCCATCATCAAAAGTGAGGTCCTTGAGCTGATCTAGGGCGGGGGATCAGAACCAGTCGTCAAGCTTGGCTCGGTCCTTGCCATTGGAATGAAACTTTTCCATTCTAAGGCCTTCCGTTGGGCCAAGGTGACTGCCACGTATCTTGGAGAACGCATCGAAGCTTTTGCGATAGCCATGCCAGAGTTCGTGGGTGTCGATGAGGTCGAGAGGGCTGGAGTTCCATAGGGGGTGCCACCGCCGGGAAAGGAAGGTTGTCCGCGCCCCATATTTAATTGGGAGGAGGGAGATGATGACTCTCAACATATCATCGCGGAGGCTGCTGATTAAGTCTAGGCCTGCTGGAGTCGCTTGCGGTTCTAGCTTGCCCCGCCTCCGCTTGTTGGCAGCCCTGTTCCCCACCTCCAGAGTCTCCTTGTCAGCGGCGCTTTCTAACAGAAATGGGAGTATAGGGAATATTTAGTTAAAACAAGGCAATAGAAAAGTGTATTTCTAGCTAGAACTTATTAGGTAGGGATATAGTAAGAAAAGGGAATAACAATTGGTTGCTTAAATACTACACAATTCATTTGACATTGCTGGGTAAGTCAACATATAGATAGTTGAAAAGAAAACTTACTTCGAACAAAGTCTGGACGGATGATTTTGTCGGGGAAGTTAGCATATATCTCATGACCAGACCCTTCTATGTGCAGTGCAATTTTCGTGGCAGCCTTCAGTACATAAAACTTTGCAATTTCATTCCAAAAGCTAGTGCCAAAATAGGAGTCACCACGTTCATCAAGTCTTACAGTAGCAACAATTGTAAATTCGTGGTTTGTGTGCAGCATGACATTCGTGGAGCCTTGATGTATGTAAATGGAAAAATTGTGCACTACATAATCTGTTACATAGTGAGGGATGTCCTGTAGAAAATGGTAGGATTGTTAAAGAAAATATGGTAACATGCAAATATGGGCCCAAATTGAAAGAACTATACAACAGTCTATAATTAAATAGACAGGGTAAACATGATGTTATGGAAATTTGAGAGTAATCAAAAGAACAATACATCATTAATTTGCCTAATATAGAAAGAAGAGGGGAAAAAATCCTCTTTGACGTATATGGTGTATGTGGCACCTTTTATCCAAATGTAGCAATATTTTGAATATGTTCAAGAAAGTAGGCCATCCAACCGATTTCGGGTGAGATTGAACATACCGCGCACATCCTCAAGTTATCTCGTACGATGAGATGGAATCTCTGCGGCGGTCGCCAAGTCCTAAAGTGTAGGCGTGATACGTCTCCGTTGTATCTACTTTTCCAAACACTTTTGCCCTTGTTTTGGACTGTAACTTGAATGATTTGAATGGAACTAACCCAAACTGATGCTGTTTTCAGCAAAATTGCCATGGTGTTATTTATGTGCAGAAATAAAAGTTCTCTGAATGATCTAAAACTCCACGGAGTGTATTTTTGGAAATAATAAGAAATACTGGCAAAAGATCAAGACCAGGGGGCCTACACCCTAGCCACGAGGGTGGGGGCGCGCCTGCCCCCCTAGGCGCGCCCCCCACCTCATGGTCCCCCTGGAGCTCCTCCGGCCTCAACTCCAACTCTATATATTCACTTTCGGGGAGAAAAAAAATCAAGGAGAAGGATTCATCGCGTTTTGTGATATGGAGCCGCCGCCAAGCCCTAAAACCTCTCGGCAGGGCTGATCTGGAGTCCGTTCGGGGCTCCGGAGAGGGGAATCCATCGCCATCGTCATCATTAACCATCCTCCATCACCAATTTCATGATGCTCACCGCTGTGCGTGCGTAATTCCATCGTAGGCTTGCTGGACGGTGATGGGTTGGATGAGATTTATCATGTAATCGAGTTAGTTTTGTTAGGGTTTGATCCCTAGTATCCACTATGTTCTGAGATTGATGTTGCGATGACTTTGCTATGCTTAATGCTTGTCACTAGGGCCCGAGTGCCATGATTTCAGATCTGAACCTATTATGTTTTCATGAATATATGTGAGTTCTTGATCCTATCTTGCAAGTCTATAGTCACCTACTATGTGTTATGATCGCAACCCCGAAGTGACAATAATCGGGACCACTCCCGGTGATGATCGTAGTTTGAGGAGTTCATGTATTCACTATGTGTTAATGCTTTGGTCCGGTACTCTATTAAAAGGAGGCCTTAATATCCCTTAGTTTCCGCTAGGACCCCTCTGCCACGGGAGGGTAGGACAAAAGATGTCATGCAAGTTCTTTTCCATAAGCATGTATGACTATATTCAGAATACATGCCTACACACTAGTAGAAAACAAAGCTTTAAAACCGGTTCGTAAGGGCCTTTAGTGCCGGTTCCATAACCGGCACTAAAGGGTGGGCACTAAAGGCCCCCCCTTTAGTACCTGTTCGGCACGAACCGGCGCTAAAGTGCCACCACGTGGCGTGAGCTCGCGCCCTGGTATGGGGGACCTTTAGTACCGGTTGGTGTTACCAACTGGTACTAAAGCTTTTTTTTAAAATTTTGGATTTTTTTTTTTTGATTTTTTTTCTGAATTATTTGATGATTTAATCTCTAATCACCCCTCTTAACTGCTCAAGTGTGGATCACTCATTCCAAATCGCCTAACTTCCAGGCCGATCACCATTCCTCTCACTCGCCCAGCCTGAGCGCGCTTAACTTCGAAGTTTTATTCCCCCTACATTCCAAGTCTGCACTTGTTGTTTTCCTGACAAATGTAAGCTATCAATCCTATTAACCCTCAGTAGTTTAGCTTGAGCATTTGGTCACACGTTTCACCGTTTGAGTTTGAAACTATTATTCTAAAAACAGTAATTATTTGGTAACACTAATATTTCTTGAATAAGTTTGACCATAGTTTGACCAGATTTGACCAAAATTCAAAAAATTGAAATAACTATTTAGTAACACTAATATTCTTGAATAATTATGTAGTAAAATTAATACTTCTTGAATAAGTAGTTTGACCAGATTTAACCAAAAAATTTTAAAAAAACTGAAATTTAACCATACTTTTTTTCCTTTCGAAATTTGAGTATTCTAAAAAATTGCAAACAAGTCGTAGGCGGTCTCCATCGGATGCGGATTTTCGTGCTGAATTTTTTGATATATTATACGTTTTTTCCGACATCGTATGCAAAAGTTATAGCCGTTTTACATTTTCCCTACACTTTTTGCAAAACATGTCCAAATTCAAGTTTTTAAATTTTCCTAACTAGTAGATGTAGTAATATAACTACCTCTCAAAGGATTTTATTGGTTGAAGTTTTTATCATTTTCTTTTGATTTTTTCTAAACTGAAATGGCGATACACAGGGTGGGGGGTAGAGTTCGAAAATTGCCCTATAGTCCCGGTTTGTGTCTCCAACCGGGACTATAGGTCAGACCCCTTTAGTCCCTGTTCGTGGCACGAACCGGTACTAAAGGATAGCCCTTTAGTACCAGTTTGTGCCACGAACTGGTACTAAAGGTGATCGTGGGGCCCCGGCCTGACGCCAGCCTGCCACCACCCCTTTAGTACAGGTTCGTGGCACGAACCGGTACTAAAGGTTCAGCACGAACCGGCATTAATGCATAGCCATTCGAACTGGCACTAATGGTACCATTAATACAGGGCCAAAATCGAACCGGCACTAATGTGTCTCACATTAGGTCCTTTTTCTACTAGTGACATTATGTTGATGAATTAGAGCTAGTTCTGTGTCACCCTACGTTATGACTGTTACTTGATGAACCGCGTCCGTCATAATTCTCCATCACCAATCCATTGCCTATGAGCTTTCCATATATTGTTCTTCGCTTTTTTACTTTTCTGTTGCTATTATTACAATCACTACAAAATACCAAAAAACATTACTTTTTTTATCATTACCTTTTGCTACTGTTACCGCTACTATCATATTACTTTGCTACTAAATACTTAGCTGCAGATATTCAGTTTCCAGGTGTGGTTGAATTGACAACTCAACTGCTAATACTTGGGAATATTCTTTGGCTCCCCTTGTGTCGAATCAATAAATTTGGGTTGAATACTCTACCCTCGAAAACTGATGCGATCCCCTATACTTGTGGGTTATCAAGGCGCACTGTACATTCTATGAATGAAAGAAAACCCTCAAATCAGCTCGAATAAAAATGAATTCATGGCGATTTCCGCCGGGTGATTAAAGGAGGCAGATGAACTTGGATAAGAGATGAGATAATATCTCGTTAAATTAGTTACCTTGTCGTCCATGAGAAAGAACCTTCAGTACGTCAGATTCTCCAACCGAGCGGAGCTGGGTCGACTGGGAGCAGTGTCGAGAAAGTCTATGCCGTTAGGTGGTGGCAAGCAGAAGCGGCGAAATGTGGTGGGCTTTGCCAACAGCCTGACGGTGGTGGCAGGCATCGAGCTAAGTGTTTACCGCAGCGATAGGCGGTTCCATGGAATTGACGTGGAGGAGCTTGTGCAGGTGTGAATGGGGAATGTATCAGAGGTGCCGAGGGGGTGGCGAGCGGGGTGAGGGTTTTTGTGATGTGGGGATGGTGAGGGTTTTCTTTTTTCTTTTTTGAATTGGGTGCTGAGGGTTTTCTGTCCCACAAAGAATTTTGGGGGGAGACGGTTTGCTAGAGCGAACCGTGTGTGATTGACGTAGCAGGCAAAATGAAAGTCATTATGCACGGTTCCAATTTTGGGAACCGTGTGTGATTGACGTACTACCTCCGTCCTGGTTTATTGGTCCCCCATTGTAACTTTTACCAAAATTTGGTGAAATATTTAACATACTCAGACATACATAATAAGCATACACGTACATAAGCATAGTTCAACCAGAAGAACATAGTTCAACCATCATTAAGTAAACTCAAGCGTACATAGTTTGATCCATCCCTAGTCTCATCTCACATGCACCCGGCACGATCCTGAAGCTTCAACAGGTAACCGGCGTACACGTCAGGCGCCACCCTGCGAGAATACTTCTGCTTGAAGGAGCCAAAGACCCGTCCTCTTGCATGCGCCAAAACACTTAGATACGCGTCATGAATCTCGTGGTTGCAAAATGGCCATCCATAGCCGTCGTTCCAGGTCCTAATATGCCTGTTATGCCCTCCCGCATAAAGCTTCCTCAGGATTCGCCTCTTGTACCTCCTTTGGCCATCTTCATCCCCACTGTCCACATCGTCAGACCGCACCTATACAAATAGTAAAACAAATTTGGCATCAAATCACTAATTACATGCCGCTAAGTAGGATTAGGAATTTATGGCTATTTATTTATACATATCCAGAGATTGTGGTTTGATTTTTAAGCATCGTCGTCTATGTACAGACCAATCTTGAGGAAAATAATGGCACAAAAACAGGTAGGTCATTCAAAATCAATTTTCAAGTCCTGGCTAGGAATTATTAGCACGGCCACTAACCATAGTCGGATTGCTAGCAGAAATCATTTACACAGATGAAACAACTAATCACTTATCACCTATACAAGTCAAACAATCAGTACACTACATGGATCTAACGAAACTTACTCAGATTTTATGGATTGGGAGAACATAACCACATGTTTCTATTCCAAATAGGGGGAGGCAGGAGTATCCAGAGAAACCCTATGATCTATTTGACACATAAATGGGTGTGGATGACTAACCAGCTGTGCGTCGTTGTTGGAGTCGTTGCCAGAGTGGTCGTCAGAGTCATCGCCAGAGTGGTCGTCGGAGTCGGTGTGGAACTCCGCCTTCGGCTGTGGAAGCTCAACGTCGACGACGATGTCAGGGTGCAGCGATAACTCGCCAGCGGTGAAGGCAACCTCTGTCTCCATCTCCATGACGTGCTCTGGTGCTTTAGCAGCCCTGGTGTTGCCACTCCCTGCGATGGGGCGCTTCGGCGTCATCCTCCTACACTGACGGCTTTGAGGACTCAGAGCGGCGTCGAGGATGCAAGCGGAGAGAGAGGATTGTGTGTGCATAGCGAGGATGGGGCTGCGGCTGCTTGGGCGCACCATTAGTATGGAGTAGTGGGAGTTGTGGGAGAGAGGCGGGCGGCGGTCAAACCGATGGCTCGCCTCCCGATGAGCATGTGAACTGGACTGCTGGCATGCCTACCAAAGTTTCACACAGTTACTCGCATGCCTCCCGCGGAGCGAGCACGCCTCCATCAATTCACACACCTGCACGCATGCCTCCCCGTCTGGCTGTGCGGCAGACTGCTGGCATGCATCCCGTCAACTCACGCCTCCTCGCTCGCCACATGGGTCGCGCGGCGACATGTATATTGTTTTTAGATTTGGATGATTAATGCTGCCGCTTTGTTGCTTTACCAAAGCATGGCATGTATCCATTGTTGGTCTAAGGCTCATTGTTCGAATAAATAATCCGTTTGGGATATTGGTTCACAATTATTAATAATCTCCCATTTGTAATTAGATAAAGATTACATCAAAACTGGTATCAATTTGACAAAAAAGTACAATCCCACTTTGTATTGGTGTCCATATGACAACACGATAAGTTTCATGAACTTCAAATAAGTTTTGGATTTACTAGAATTTAAAAATCAAGATTCTCAATGTTTGAAATTTGTTGCACGGGGAGTAAACATGTACCTAGTGAGACACATGTGTTTTGCAATCCATTTAGGTGCAATGTCACGTGTGCATGTAGCTCAAATTTGATTTTTGCACATTATACCCATAGAAAATCAATCAACCAATGTACTAAAACGTCTTAATGATCCCTCTTTTGGTAACATGTATGTTCACGGCAGGATAATTAATATAACATGCATCATAGTTGCGGTGGATTAGCGGTGTGTGTGTGTGTGTGGGTGTGTGCTTCTGGGGGTGGCGGGTGGCTCGCAGTACACTACGAGTTGTGAGCCACCGTGTGGGTTGGCCGTTTTGTTTGGCAGGCTGGTTCCACATCAGAGTCGTGAAATCGTTATTTAAAACATTACACAACCCTTGCATACATAAATGTTTTTCCACATGCAGTCGATGGTTGTCCTACACGACACTTGATACTCGCGTGTGACGCTTTCTATGGGCCCGCGAGGTCGTCGTCCATCACTTTGACGAACAGCCGACAGTGAGGTTAAATTGACCAGCAAGGTAGAATCTTTTTTGTTTGTGTTATGGTGGTATATAGTATGCATCCAAGAGGTGGGAGGGGACTAGCATATATACTATACGTATGTGTCCGTGAACAAGTACACCTCACCCAATGTCGGGACTTTTTGGTTACCGAGGCACGTGCCACATCAAAATTGTGAAATTGGTTATTCAAACATCACACAACAGCTTTTTGGGCCACATGCATATATATCCTATCTAGGACACTCACGCGTGACCCTTCCATCTGTGGGCCCACGAGGCCATCATCAATGCATGCATGCATGCATCACTTTGACCTGCATCGAGAGTGGTTAATTAATTTCACCATCGATGAGGATTCTTTTGGGTTGTACATATATTACGGCAGGAGCATATAGTATGCGGTGAAGAGGGGGGAAGGGGACCATCATATGTAGTACGCTTTATAAGAACCTCACTCTGTGTGGGTGCATGGTTTATGGTTTTGGAGGCATGTGGCACATCGAAGTTGTGTATTTTTGGTATTCAACATATATATGTTTGCCCACATGCAAAGCGGTGGTAGTTGTCCTCTCGCACCCACTTAAGCGGTTATCAGCGATATCGATGCTTTCCATCTATGGGCCTGCTTGGTCCATCACTTCTTTTTGCCTGACAACAAGAGATGTTAATTTGACTTAGGAGGGGATTATTATTTTTGCTCTGGGATGACATGCATGATACACTTTGAGCACACACACATGCGTGTGTACGCATGCATCCCTCCCATCAAGTCGAAGTGGCTAGTACAACGACACCATCATGAACCGATCTCGCTCTGTGTGGGGAACAAGTGTATGATTTTTGACACACGCGCCAGATCAATGTTGTGTATTCGATCATGCATGCATGCATCACCTCCATACATATGCATGTAGTGGTTGCCTTCGAACGATACACTCCCTCGCGTGGTTATCGGCGACAAGCCTATATATTCGTGGGCCCGCGTGGACATCCATGATCACCTTGACCAATGACAAGATAGGTTACCATGGCGGATTCTTCATTTGGTTCGTGTTATCGTAGTATAGGTCTTGGTGAGATTCAGACCTAATTAAGTTTGAGTGCATATACTATGCACGCATGCATGCATATATGAATCCCCGTCATTGACTTGAAGTGTGGTGTAACATACATATGCATCATCAACCTAACCCTCACTTAGTGTCGGGATTTCCAGTTCGAAATCACGGTGCCACATCAAAGTTGTTCCATTACTCAAAAAGACACCTCTCTATACATATGTTTGGGCCACACGCATGCAGTGGTTATCTTCGGGGACTAGCTTCTTGCGTGATTATTGGCGAGCTACCCCATCTCCAGGGTCGCATGGACAACCAGCACTTTGACCAACAACAAGAGAGAGGTTGTACGACCAAGGTGGATTATTCTTGGTCCGTTTTACGATCCATCTTGGTGAGATATATGCCTCTCTAGCCCGCCGACTCAAAGTATGTGTGTGGGGGGGGGGTTGCTAAATCGCACTTTGCTAGGTGAACCTCGGCTGGGGGGCATGCATTCATAGCTTAATTAGGGTTCCCTTCATGGCGACATGAGGGGCACTACTAGAAAAAGGCATGTTAGTGGCGCACCTATTTTGGCCATTAATGGCACACTATAGGTGCGCCGCTATTACCACGCCACTAGTAACAAATACTAATGGCGCACCTCTGGTGCGCCATTAGTATACCAGATAATAGTGGCGCACCTGGCAGTGTGCCATTACTATGTCCAACAGTGCGCCATTACTATGCCTCCTAGGGGGCCATATTTACCTTCACGTATGCCCCCAAGTGCGCCATTACAATGCCCCGTAATGCTCCACTGGTATTTAGCCCTGGTGCGCCACTAATGCTCAACAAGGTGCTCCACTACTATGAATTTTAGGATATTTTTTTGCTTTTCTGATATTTGTACAGGTTACAAAATACATTATAGCAAAAATATAAACAGCACAACATATAAACAACAAATTTATAGAATACAATAGAAGATTAGTCTCCGAATACAATTCATCATATTAGTTTCCGAACTAAAAATACCGAACAAAGTTAGAACATTACAAGTCTCGACACCGTGAGTAGCGAGTTTGTCGTCACATTACAAAGTCGATATCGATCACCTAAACTACCTTCACATAGAAGAGAGCTGCGGTCATGTTGAGCATCATTGCGATGAAACTGGTCATCATCCAGTTCCTCCTGCACTCCCTCCTCTCTCCCGCTAGATAGCATGCGTATCTAGCTTCTGCCTCCGCCCTAGTGGTGTACCCTTTGTAACTGTTATCGCTGAAACAGTGAACCTGTCTCCGACACTCCTCCCAGTCATCGTAGACTCCGGGAACCTTACCCTTGTACACGACATACGATGGCATCTCTATGCACTAGACAAACAAAACATTAGTAGAAATTCACACACAATATATAAGTATGCAACAAAAGGATCAGAAGAGAAAAGCAACACATTAATAGCACGATTCATGGTCCTACTAATAAATAGCATCGATTACATATAAGTTGAACGACTGTCTGAACTAAAGAGACAAACAAGTTCATTAAAGTTTAATTACAACATGAGCTAATCGATATTTTAGAACTATATAGCATCACTACTTTCGACTCGACTCAGGGACCGGAGCGTCGATGAATCCGCCGTCTTTCGTGATGGTCATGAAATCGCGATCGTTGTCAGCCTCCATTTGTAGCGTTGTTTCTATGTCACTACTGGACGGTTGATATTTGAGGTAGAACTGCCCCGAGGTACGAAGGAAATTTTTATGGATTATTTCTGCAAACTCTGACTGGATGCAAAAGAATTCTTGTCTGAGGTCCGCGACCTGGATTGCCGACAAGCGTGTGCCCAATCATTGAGACTATTTGGTAGCAGAAGGTGATTATGGTCCCGTACGATCGCCTACATGTGATGGAGGGTGTAGTAGGCATCATTCTGACCGTCAGGCGCCTACTTCTCGCAGGGGAACGTTGTTACATGGGTGAACACGTGCTTGCCGTACCTAAAAATTGGCCTCCTGAAGGTGCCTCCAGATTTGGCGTAGCCGAGGAGAACATCATCAAGAACTTTCTCGATTGACGGTCCGAGTCGAAATACGTGGCCATGAAATAGTTTGGGCTTAAGAGGATGAGTGTGCAACATGTGTCACTGCACAAAACACGGAATGTTAGAAAAAATAGAATGATCGAAATCTAAGAAATCATATGTTACGGGGCAGTGAGGGGATGACTTACTCGAGAAAGTAAGGCACGAGGAAATTATCCTATCTGGGTTCGCTAGAATGATGCCTTCGAGGTATGAACTCACGACTTACCGGTCCCCAGCGCTGCCCAAGATCTTGGCACGCATGCATGTAGAAGGGGTCGACTATCACAATGTCCGGGGTCTTGTCTCTAATGATCCGTATCTCCATACTGAGCGAAAATAGCCGAATGAAGGTGTAGTGCAACGGATGAAGGTTGAACATATTGAAGATGTCATCAAACTGCAGGACGATCATACCCCCGATGGTGCTATCGACAAAGCCCTTGCCCTCTGGCACCTTGGCCCCGAAAACCGGGAATGCCACATCATTCTCGGAGAGACGCTGCTTCTCCAAAGAAAGAACACTATCATGCAGACTTCGCATAGCACCGGTTGCAGCATTGAGAAGATTAGTCGGTAGCATCGGCCTACCTGCCACATGCACCCTCCTCGAGATATCCTTAGGTGAAGGTGGCCCGTCCTGAGCACGAATCCTGCTCGGTGCTGGCTCGCTCGCACCCTTTTTATTCTTTCTTTTTTGTCCCTTCTGCTTCTTCTGCTGTAATGGGATCAAGTTCTGCTCAGAGACCACCTTCTTGAGTGTGTTGGGGCTGATAATATTTCGCGCCTCGGCTATCTGAGGCTCGGTGAAGGTGGCAGCTAGAGGCGTCTCCTGAGAACTGAACGCCAGACAACGCCTGTTGCAATTGGGATTCTCCGCGGTAGCAGCTAGATCACGGTCGTCTTCTGTAGGGTTGGGTTCTTGAGAAGAAGGCCCCAAGAATTCGTCACCGTACACATGTTCGTTGAAGTAC